>NC_061511.1:107402343-107460760 GCF_022539505.1 Lolium rigidum
TATTTGATTTGGGCTTGGGCTATCATCAAATTAAACTCAGTTGGACTATCTTGATGATGTTTATACTCATAGTGCTTCGTCTGAGTAAACCTTCATGCCCTTTGGTCTGATCAATACTTTTGCCTTGTTCATGCAACATATAAGTCTCTCATTGGAGTATTTTGATAAGTTTGTTGTTGAGCCCATCGATGATATTCTTATTTTCTCCATGGCTAAAGAGATTCATTTTGAACAGTTGGCACTAATGTTGGAAACTTTTGAGAACCAAATTCGTGTTATCATGAAGTATGTGTTCTGGATGTTGGAAGTGACCTTCTCTAGTTCACGTGCACTTGCTGAAAGATGTCGTCGTGGATCTGAGTCGAGTTCCCTTTGTTATCCTCGGGAATCATCGCAAGTCGGCCAGGCATGTGCGAAGTATTCTTGAGATGGAAGGTTGTTACCTCCATTCCTTGAAAAGTTTCTCTATGCACACCAAGCCACCGATCGGTTTGTTCAAAGAGAAGAAGCTTAATAACTTCATTATCTTCTTTGATGTCCCCACAATGACTCAAAGGTGTTACATTGCAAGTTCATATGCGCGCAATTGCCTTTGGCAGTCGCAACCATATGGATTACGCAATCTGGCTCAATCTTTTGGAGCTTGACATTGTGGTCCATATCTTGAGAATCTATCGACTTTACCTTGGTGGTAAAATGTTGAAAATTTTCTAATTAAACATGATGAGTCTGAAATATCTTTACACCTAACCAAAGCTGAATCTCAAGCGGCAATGATGGTTAGTGTTTCTCAAGGATTTTTGGCATAGGTCTCTTTGTAAATCCGGCAAGATTGATGTCATGGTTAACAAAATTAGTTGGAATACCTAATGCCAAGATTCTTGAAGCAACAAGAATAACCACTCTCCATAAGGATCTTGTGCGACTTATTCTAGGAGTTGCCCTTATGATGTCTTTTCAATTTCGAAGTCTGACCTTCACTTGATGACCTATTGAAGGCTGGTCAATAGCCTAATATTGGTGTCTAGAACATCAAGGAGAACATTATAAGCAGAGTTGTGAAATGTCTCTCGGACAATCCCTCGAAATCATATATCCGGTGACAACAACTTCGTTCGGAGAAAATTCACTCCCTGTTGATCCTTGTCACTCCACTAGATAGTTCTCCTCTCCTTCCGGTTGTTTGTACCTGAAGTTCCAATCAATTCACACGTTGTGTGAATTCGTCAGTCATCTATGCCCCCCAATTTTTTGAGTACTCCTCAATCATTTCATGTACTCATGCCAGAAAAGTGACTACGATTCTTAAATCCAAAGTTGCTCTGGTTGGATAATCCTTTGTGCTTCTGCGAGTCACCCTCTCTTAGAGTGCATCATTATGGTGTCAAAAGCAATTCAATTCTTTGCTTCATTGTCCCTTCGTATTCTTGTCAAACTTGGAGCAATTGCCTCCCAAAATTTGAAACTTCTTCCGTCTCCTCCGTTACCTTGACGTGTTTCATGTTTGTTAAGCTCAAGAGTTGTTTTTAAACACTCCTTCCATGAGTTAACCATGCGATACTCGATCTTCGTGAAGATCCATCGTTCTAGAGTTGTTTCCTCTTTCCTTTAGTACAGTTGAGCAACAACCTCGGAGGAAGAATAAGTCTCTTCACGATTTTGTGTATCAACCTCTTCAAGCAAGAAGATTGTCGTGGTATCGACAAGATCGTTGAAGACCGGTGTAGTCCTTGTTCCCTTCTCCCTTCCTACCTAGGAATCTCGGGGACGAGATTCTTTTAAGGGGGATAGATTTGTAACATCCCATGTTTGTAATTAAGTGCATTTGCATCATAAGCATCATATAAAACCCACTAAGAAATTTTCGCGTTTAAAATAAAGTGGAAACCTTAAAATGAATAAATCTTTCTGTCTAGTTTAAATGCCTCAATAAGTATTCAAACAAAAATATTGAATTCTAGACAATAGAGGTAACTGTTAAAAATATTAACTTTACTTATTTTAATTAACTACTTGCCTCTATTTGCCAAGATTGTATATGCAAAGAGGTAAATATTTGAACTCATCTTTTAGTCGTATCAAAGGGACAATCGTCTGTATAAATCATAAACAGACTAGCAAGTCTTTTGTATGGATATCTACTAGCTATAGTTGCAGCTATCTAAAATATCCAGGAAGAGAACCGCACTTGACTTGTTTAGAAGACGTAACCAAGTAGTACTACTACTACAACAAGCCATCAGTCGATCTTATCCATCGAGTTCCAGTGCGTGAGGAATCCGAACAAAAGCCATGGCTGTGACCTATCTTGGAGAAGATTTAGTTGAGGGAGTAGAGGAGTTCGTGGAGGAGAAGGCGGCGGTCTCGTCGGAGCGGTCGTCGGGACGAGCCGCCGGAGTCCGCGACCTGTCGCCGGAGTAGCCGCCGGAGACCACGTCCGGCCGCCGGAATCGATAAGCAAGAGAACCTGGAGAGTTTAGGAGGCCAAACCTCACCAAGAATCAGAGCTAGGCACTTTCTCGCTGAGGTATAGCTGGTAGTGACCACTCCATGTTCAGACTCATTTGCGTATGGAATTTGTTCCGTTGTCTGTCTGCTGCTATACTTCTACTCTGTTCAGAAACAAATAGGTTCACTGCTTGGTTGTGTTTGTAAGACTAGAAGTACACACACATATTCAGTTTATAAGCACACGTACTGTTTATAAGTTCAGTCAGAGTTAGCAAATGGGTCAGGTTTAGATGCTTTTGTTTTGCAAATACGTATCAGTTCAGAACATTGTGAGCTAGTACATGCTCCGTAGAAAATAATGTTTAGCTACCCATGCGTTTCCTGTGAACTTTTGACCATATCAAATACTAGCCGATAGTGCTATATTTTTTGAGTGATGTTTCATGTTCAAAACAAGTTCAGAGCTGAAGATGAATACTAAAATGCAGTAGTGCACATTCTAATTTTCAGGACTGCTGTAACTTGGTTTCATGTTTGTCGGTTCAGCCTCGTAGACCTGTAGGTGTTTGTTCTTGCTAAGTTCAGTACATGCTTTGGCATGTGTAGTCGAGTCGAGACCGAGCCATATCCCTCGCTCAAGTCCGAGCGAGAGAACAATGCTTAGTTGCTGCCCTTCTTTGAAAATCGTTCTCCGCTTCCAGAAATTTCAGAAATGTGAAACCTTACAAAATTCGTAACTAATTCATACTTTATCCAAAAATTACATACAAGATATCAAAATGTTCAGAAAAACAAGATCTATACGTTCATATCATTTCCATGCATGATTAAGAAACTTGAACACTGTCTTTAATAGGATAACAAAAGAACCCTTTTCTTTATTTATGTGGTTTATGGAAATGCTAACCCTAGGGCATTCCAAACCCATTTAAATTGACTTTCATGTTTAGGGATGATTTCAATACCTTTAAACATGTCATATCATCATATTTGAATGTGCATTGCATTATGCCATGTGTTGAATGTTATTTTTCTATTTCTAGTGTTTGCTTCTTCGCGGTTGATAGAGCATTGCTTCTTCGCGGTTGATAGAGCACGAGTCCGAGACGATGAAGATCGACAACACCGAAGGTCAATAATTGTCCATCGACAAACAAGTCAAGTACAAGATCATCGAAGATCCACTTCGGTTTGTCAGGGACAAAGGCAAGCCCTAGCTCTGGTTCATATATGATTTTGAAATGCTTTTACTCTGGTTCCTACATATTGCATGCGATTCAACTCGTCTTTTATCGATAGGTAGAGTTATCCTATCTATTGCATGTTCCACCCTTGTAGCCTCAAATACCTGATCCATTGCTCCTAGCATAACTAGGTTGGGCATGTGTGCGTCGCTAGAGCCTTTATCTCTTTATGCTTAGCCATGCTTAGTTTGTTACGCTATTTACTCCGGTCTTCGGACTGGAGCCATACAATAAAATGAAACTAGCATGACAGGTTGACGTGGTAAGTATAGAGATGTTGTTAAACATGATTAAAGGCTCAGACGAGAGGCCACATTGGGATGTGGTGGGTTGTTTCGTTTCGCCGACCCTAGGAACCGAGTTCTCGCCTCTTGAACCAAGACCGAGCGTACAACCACACGAGGCCCTATTATGGTACCCTCTCGACTCACTAACTTGCCTAGTAGATTCCATGAGTCACATAGTTGGCGCGTTATTTGGACATATGCATCGAAAATGTTTGTGAAAAGGTGCATAGCATACAGGTAGGCAAGCGTGGCCGTGGTGGCTGGGGTTAGAGTCCCTGGGGAAACCCACCTCGCCTCACATCGTTAAGGACCGACTTCGGGACTTGACCCGTTACGGCGGAACAATCCTTAGCGCGTGACTCATGGTCTCGGCGACGAGCAAGGTAAATGTCGTGGTCAACCACTCTCTGCCGGCTTTCCAAGGAAGAGAGCTAATGTACTGGCACTAAGAATCGGTTGGCACGTGTGGGTAAAGTTGTGCACCCTGCAGGGTTAAATCTTTTCGAAAAGCCGTGTCCACGGTTACGGATGACTTGGGAATGGATTCTGTGATCATAGACAACTTTAACCTAATCGTAAAACTTGGCAAACAATGTGTGTTTACGGATACCTTCTCCGGGTGTTGAGGGGGTAATCCGAGGATAGTGGTTCGAGATGATGAAGTTTGGTGGATACAATATGATGATCAATAGAGATAGAGATATCGCTCTCTTATCCTCTTTTAAAAGGTTCTGAGTAGTCGAGCTTCTTCTCCCCTCTTGTTTAACAAAGAAAAACTAGCTTTACGCAAAAGAAGCTCTACAGAAAGCCCGCATACCAGCTTTGCTAAAAGGTTGTACTAAGTCTTGCTGAGTCCCTGTACTCAGCTTTGCATGCTTTTGTTTCAGACGAAGTCGCTCCAACAGATGGTGGTTTCTAGTTGACATCGACGAGTAGCTTGGGGTTCCCAGGTGGCAGCCTGGAATCTATGGGCTGGGACGTCGCCATTATGCTCCTGGCCTCTTAGGCCTTTTGCTATCTTGCTATGTCTAATAGCATAACTTTGCTTCCGTTGATTGATGTATGTCGGGTCGGTGACCTCTCGCTTGTAATACTTTGGTTCTTCGCTCGGTTATGAGCTTGTATTACTTCTTGAGTCGTAGAGTCACTGTTGTGTTACCGATTCTCTCACTGTAGTCTCTCGAGCTCTAGGTTAGGCTTATATCAGACGAAGATCTGGTATTTGTCTAACCCTGATCCCGGGGGTGCCACACAACACTTGCAAAACATGTCGAATATGTATAATATGATCAGATTCATTGCGGCTGTAGATTAGTATGTCATCAAAATACACAACCACAAACTTGCCAATAAAATCACGCAAAACATGGTTCATCAGTCTCATGAAAGTGCTAGGTGCATTAGTTAAACCAAAAGGCATTACTAACCACTCATATAAACCAAATTTTGTTTTAAAGGCGGTTTTCCACTCATCCCCTTCTTTCATCCTAATTTGATGATAACCACTACGCAAATCAATTTTAGTGAAAACAACGAGCACCACTCAATTCATCTAGCATATCCTCTAAACGGGGAATAGGGTGACAATATCGAATAGTAATGTTGTTTATCGCTCTACAATCTACGCACATACGCCATGTACCATCTTTCTTAGGAACAAGAATAACGAGGAACAACACAAGGACTAAGGCTTATGCGGATATAACCTTTGTCGAGTAGCGCTTGTACTTGCTTCCGTATCTCCTTCGTCTCTTCGGGATTCGTCCTATATGGCGCCCTATTGGGCAGCGATGCTCCGGGGATCAAGTCAATTTGATGCTCAATACCTCGCAATGGTGGAAGTCCTGCGGGTACCTCTTCCGGAAACACGTCGCTGAATTCCTGCCAAACATTAGAAACACCAAGAGGAAGAGGGGTCATGTCGTTAGAAACCAAAACCGTACCCTTGTACATGAGCACAATAGGCATGGCTGTAGGATCCTCACAAAAGTCTCTCATGTCTTGTTTGGTGGCTAATGAGACTAAGGAATTCACTCTCTCACTTTTCGTTATATCACTCACGGCATTACAATTCTCTCGCCTATCTATGGATGCATCCTCCAAGTTTACTTCAATCTTTTGACGAGACTCATTGACAATTTGCTGCGGTGACATAGGCTGTAAGTTATTTTTCTTGCCCTTGAACTCCAAGTGATATGTATTGGCGCGGCCATTGTGTTGCACAGAACGGTCATAGAGCCATGGCCGGCCCAACAGCAGGTGACAAACCGTCATAGGAACCACATCAAAATCAATGGAATCCTTATACGGTCCAATCTCAAAATCAACTCGCACCATGTGGCTCACCTTCATCTCTCCATTATTGCTCAACCACTGAATATAATATGGATGCGGGTGCGGTAGATATTTCAGTTTCAGCTTGGCACATAACTCTTTGCTTGCTAAATTGCGACAACTTCCGCCATCAATAATAACCTTGCAAGCTTTATCAGGACCAACTAGTGCCTTTGTTTGGAACAAATTACAGCGCTGTGTAGATGCACTTGACTGCACATTAAGAACACGCTGCGAGACAACAATAGTTTGAGCTTCAGAAGGAAAAGCATCATAACCATCGCTATCATAATCATCCTCATCTGGAGCATTTGGATCAACATCATCTCCAGTTTCATACTCATTGTCCTCATTAATTATCATAACTTTACGATTAGGACAATCCTTCTTGAAGTGACCCTTGCCACCACATGTATGACAAACCATATCACGGTTGCGCGCTGTCGACATGTTAGAACTAGTTCCACTTGCTGCAGGAGCGGGCTTCTTTGTGTTGGTAACACTAGAGACCGGCTTGCTAGACGAAGTAGGAACATCCGCAGGGCGCGAAGATGGCGCCATGGAGGGCGGCGCGCGGGGTGTGTAGCGCCCAGCGCCTGTAGCACGGCCCTTCATTTGCAGTTCTTCAGCCAACTGTGACTCAGCTTCTCTTGCATGATGTAGTAGCTCATTCATAGTAGCGTAGCTGTGATGACGCACAATGCCCTTGATATTAAACCGCAGACCATTCAGAAAACGCTGTAGTGTCATCTCAAGAGACTCACGGACACGGGCACGCTGCATAAGCATCTCCATCTCCATGTAATAAGCATCAACCGTCAACACACCTTGCTTCAATTGGGTCAACTTGTCAAAGACGGAACGCAAGTAATTGGTAGGCACAAAACGAGCTCTCATTGCCGCCTTCATAGCACGCCAAGTGATAATAGGCAGCTCACCATCTTCTTCTCGAGCACTCACAAGTCCATCCCACCAACGCAATGCATAGCCATCAAACTCAGAGGAAGCAAGCTTGATCTTCCTATCTTCAAGTATAATCAGGATGTAAACGCCATAATCTCTCAATCTTCAGCTCCCATGTAAGATATTCTTCAACATCAGTACCTCCTTCAAATCTGGGAATTGAGAACTTGGGTTTACCCAAACCATCGTCTTGTTGTTGAGGAACACGTTGGGCTCCGACGGGGACAAAACCACGACCACGGAACGCATCACCAACGCCACGTCCAAGACCACGACCAACACCACGCCCTTGAGCATTAGTAGCTTCGGCATTGTCACCTTGCACACTGCCATCTTCATCAAGTGGTGGTTGTTGTTGCACCATTGTACGTATCTCACCAACGGCGGTTGTCAAAGCTTGTATAGATGCTTGAAGAGTCGTCACCGATGTTTGAACGGTGTTAACCGCTGTAGTAGTCTCATCGACCTTCAAGTGAACACTCTGAATATCCTTGTCCAACGCTTCATTGGCAACACGGATTTCACGTTGTAGGTGATCACGTAGTGCCTCATACTCACGCCAAGTAACTGGTGTAGCAGCGTCCTTTTTCTGCATCACATCAACATTCTCGGTAGAAGACATGATTAGTAGGTTAGTGCACTAAACAAAAATCTTTGGTGGTACTCTCACAATTCACTCAAAACTGATAAGAAAGGTAAATCTTACCGCTCCAAAGTGAATTAGTTTTGCTTACCAACTTGGATTGACGGACTAGTGCACGGATGTAGCGAAGCGAATATCAAGGGTATAAGAACAATCACACGACAAAGCAGGATATATGTGGGGCTGTAGGTAGGCTACCTATTTGCACCAATAACAAGCTCTAGCGCTAACCGTAGACAACCAATGATACTCACACAAGGCGATATAATAGGGCAATGCAACTATATGTGGGAAAAGTTGCAATGCACTAGAGAGACGCTAGCAAAGCTCAACGAGACAGGCACAAGATTGCTCAACTACGGGTGCAGTAAAGTAAACTTAGGCCTTCACTTGATTCAACTAGCACTTCACTTTTCTTTTTGGATTTTTCTTTTTGTATAACACACGCAGCTATGTAGCTCTTTTTGCTTCTTTTTAATTTTCTCTTTTTTTTTGATATATGACACAACTCCTTGATAACACGGCCAACAGAAATATGCAAAGCACCGATAACCTAACGAGCAGCCTGTCGAGCGGTAAAACTAGTCTCTTCTGGGGAAGTTCCTAGGCACTTTATATCGATAGGCTGTGTCTATGGTTGGGAACAAGCACACTGTACGCTATGTGGACTCGGAGTAACAAAAACTGACACACTATGATAAACTAGATGATAGAGAAAACACAAACCCTAACAATTCTACTAGAAGAAAGATAAAGATACGCAAAAACAACTACGAAAAGCAACTAAAACTCGAAATTAGTGCAATCTAAGGCTATGGCAAACCCTAACCTTAACTTTTTATGGCTTTTTCTGGATAGGAAACACTCACAACTCAACTATGGGGTGGATTGTGGATGGCTTACCGAGGAAAACCTGGCTCTGATACCAAGATGATAAGGGGTTGCCCGATCTTCTCAGTAAGCGACGGGTGGTGATGAACACACGATGGTAGCAGCGGATGGAATCGATGATGATGATGAGGATAACTTGTATGACGCCGACGAAGTCTCTCAATTGATTCCTGATGCCAATGCAACAGCTCTCAACCCTGCAAGATATTCGCAACTCCACACACTTGCGCACGTAGCCGCCGACCACGAAGCGGTAGATTGCAATCTTCTAATCCCCAATGGAACAACAGATCACACAAACTTTCAGTAGCATAAAACTCCAGATCGCAACGAATTGGAGAGTTGGGGAACAATAGTTTTGCTTAGCAAACAACTATGAACTAGGGTTTATCTTAAACGTGGTCTAAAGCAGCTAGGGGGACGTCCTGGGCACTTATATAGGTGTCCGGGACGAGTTCTGGTCGAAAAGATACAAAAATAACCGACCCAGAATAGATCTGGTCGAGACAGACTCGGACTGGTCCGGTCTGGGATCCGGTCGACCGGGCTGTGGACCGGCCGGTCCGGTCGGTGGTCCGGTCAACCGGGCTGTGGACCGGGCGGTCCGGTCGGTGGTCCGGTCAACCGGTCGGAAACCGGAAAACTGCGAGGTTTCCGGTTTCGTCCGTACGATACGCTCCCTCCGGTTGGTGGCCGGTTGGCGGCCGGTTGACCGGGCCAGGGACCGGGCTGGCCGGTCTGGGGGCCGGTCTGACCGGGTTCTGGACCGGCCTGGACTTCTTCTTCTCCTCTCGCGCATGCCTCCCGCTCCTCCCTCGCGCGTCCATGAGATATCTTCATGTCCAGCTCCATGTCCAGCTTCACGTCCATCTTCACGTCCAGCTGCTCCTCTCCTCCTCGTGCGATGCTTGTCTCCTCTTCATACCTGATGATACACAAATAATAGGATTTAGGTAGTATAAAGTTCTCATCAATCAAGGTATCGTTTAGGAACAAGTTCACCTGTTGTTTAAGTAGCTTCGCACGATCCCTTGTAATTGGTCCAATCCGAACTTCATTGGACTTGAGCTTCACAGGAGGTTCATCTTCATTTATCAATGACGGAGGTAGTGGTGTAGTAGGGATGTCCTCATCATCAGGTCTAGTCTGAATGTCGCTCTAGGCGTCGTTAGGACTGCGCGGGGGGGGGGGGGGGGTTGAAACCTGAAAGTGTACCGATGTACATGTAGTCCCTCGTCCTCTGTTGGACCGATTCCTATGCCGGGCATGCGTCTGCGCACGCCTCTGCTCGCCCACGATCCCTCTTGTATTTAACCTGGCTCCCTTGAGCACAACTGCAATGCAATACAACAGACAATTCTAGTCTCCTTCTCCTGGCTGTGCTAATAATCGTCAACATTCTGAATATATCGCTTATTGGTCTATGTTGTGCTGATAATTTTTTGTTCACTTTCTTTAGGGCGCCTTTGATTCATAGCATTTTTAAATAATTTGTGTAGGATTGAGATTCTATATAGTACGTTTTTCTTCAGCATCTATTTCTTTCTTAGGATCATAGCCTATAGAAAATAATCCCATAGGACTCCTAGTGTAACCAAAGGACCCATTAATCCTTGAGTAATACTCACTCTGTTCATTGATATAAGGTGTATAGTTTTTCCGAAAAAGCTCCAAAATATAAGGTGTATTGCGTAGAATCATGGGATTTCTATTTTCGTGCCCTCAGGTCCTTAGTTGTACTCAGTTTTCCCCAGCTCCTTAGTTTTTCCTCAGTTTTCCCCAAGCCCTTGTTTGAAACCCGCAGAAGCAGCTCAGACGGCAGGATTTCCGTTTAGTTGACCGTTCTGTCACGTGTGGGGCCGCGTCGTGTGGGGCCGCATCGCATGGGGCTGGTAGAAAGGGACCGTGTGGGACAGGACGAGAAGCGTTTGGTTGCACGTGAGCAGGAGCTGGGTTCTGTCTCTCTTGGCCCCAAATTGGCATTATTAAGAGCACCTTTTTCCCCTCTTTCTCTCTGTCCTCTTCACCAAATTAGTATCAAATCTAGAGAAGTTTGCATTTCTGTCTTTCTTCAATTATTTGTGCCTTTTGGTCCTCGTTGTTTGCCCAATATGGCAGCAAATCTAGTACTCCCTCTGATCCATATGTATGTAGTTAAATCTAGAAGCAAATCTCCAGGGTAATGTACGATAAATTCACAGTCATAGTAAATCGAGAAAACTAAGTACGGCCAACAAAATATAGTAGAATAGGGATAGATAATATGGATAGATAATAGGGATCCCTCCCTAGATAATAAGCTGCATACACAGCAGCCAACATAGTAACAGGTTCTTCACAGCACCATCATACTAACATAACAACAAGGGATCCCTAGCTAACAACAAAATAGGAGGCACCAGCAGCACACGTCCAGGACTCCGCCTACCCCATCTGGCTCTACCTCCACTTGTTGCTCCTGCTCCCCTTGGGAGCCTTGGGCTTGAGCGGAGGCATGCGCCCGGCGGAGATCTCCACCCGCTGCATGCTGCGGAGGTGCATGCCGAGCGCCCTGTGCTTGGCGTGAAAGGAGTGGACGTTCACCGTCGTGCCGACCTTGGGGAAGGTGTTGCTGATGTTCTCGGCATGCGTGATGAGGCAGTTGAAGTCCGTGCCGTCGAGTCTCCTAGTGCAGAAGGGGCACCTGTAGACACCCTTGGCGAAGTAGGAGATGTATTGGCCGACCTGCAGCCTCCGCAGCACCTGGCGAGTCTTGACGTCCTCTTCCTCTTCGTCGCTGCCGACGTCGCTGCCAGATAGCTGATCCATATCAAACAGAAACTATGAGTGAATGAGTTGCAACGATGACTAACGTGCATGATAACAAAGTTAGGAAAAACAGAGTCAGCCTCAGTTAGAGTGGACATGATTATATCTACAGCGAAGGTGTTAGCGAACCAAAGCTCATGCACAACAGATTTGTACACAGCAATGGTTCGCTGAACCCTCCCTGTAAAAATTTGTGCCCAACGATTCATCATAGGCAAAGAAACAGATTCCAGATCTGAACTTGAACACATTCCAGATTATTTGCAAAATTAAACGGTTGATATCTTTTGAATCGCTATAAAATAACTGATTGAGATCCCATGATTACTTGCATAAATTAACTGATTGAGATCCCATTATTACTTGCATAAATTAAACGCGGCCGAACCCCAAATCTTAAACGAAATCAAGAAGTGATCAAAACAAAATGGAATAAAATCGGCGCAAACATTAACCCAATACTCATCCATCTACAGATCCATCTACAGCAGCAAAAATAGGGTTCAAAAAGGAATGGGGAACAAAAAAAGGGAGCAAACCATAGTTACCTCATTCCATGGGTCCTCCATGGAGGTGTCGTAGGGGTTCGGGGGTGGGCCGTACGGCACCGGCTCATAGGGGTCAAATCCCGGCGGGATCTGACCGCCACCGGCGGCAGCAGCCTCCGATGCACCGGCGTCGGCGGCGACGGTCGTTGAGGGGACGACGTCGAAGAGGGAGGCGTAGCGCTTGGAGCCTACGTCGATGATGGGATTGGCATTCTCCTTGTCCATCTCGCCGGAAGAGGAAGAGGGAGAGGGAGAGGGTTTTTTGCTTTGGAGAAGATGATGGGACGTGAGTGAGTTGGCGTTGCGTGAGCGAGTGAGAGTGACAGAGATAGTGCAAGGAGGCGTCTATAAAGGCGAGGGGTGGTTAATGCGACCCGCGTCCTACGCGTCCACAGTTGCACGTCTGCACGTCTTGGACTTCTGCAACGCGACACGCGTCCACGATTGCACGTCTCGACTTCTCCACCGCGACCCGCGTCTACGCGTCAACAATTGCACGTGTCCTCGAGTCTAACCCTGGAAATTTAGATATACTCAGGTATACCCTCGAGTCTTATACTAGCATTTTTTGTGTGCTCAGTTTTCCCCTTGAGTGCTAATACTGGCTAGTGCAATATACTCAGTTTTACCCTCAAGTGGCTGGTCAACAGAGAGTCAACAAATGGGATTAACTAGTTAAATGAGTCATTTAATGTGCAAAAAAATCCGAAAAAGAGTGGCACTTACTCATGGAGTCTTTACCACAAATTGCCACATCTCAAATCATAGATAAATCATAGATAAATCAAGTTTTACCACAAATTGCCACTTCTCAAATCACCTAGTAGCTATGAAGGTGCATGGTTTTCCACAATAAGCCCTTCCCAAAACAGTTTCCCCCAAAACATACTTTGTCTAAATGAGGCCACAATTCTCACACTGATGTATATTTGTATTGCAAATAGTTTGAGGTAGGCCAAGATGGGTTTCATTGTACAAAACACACATTTTCCATTTTTTAAATCTCAAATTTGAATCCCTTAGTCTATTTACTACTCAGGTGCCCTTGGTTTCTTGATACTACTCAGTTTTGCCCTCTCCCTTCACAAATTCTCGCAGACGTGCAACATTGCTCTGATTGGTCTAGCCCATGTCACGCGGATCGTGCCCGCTGACCGTTGATCGTATGATCTAGGGAACGAGCAGGATAACCCCTCTCTCTCTCTCTCTCTCTGTCGGCTGTTAGCTTCCACCCTCTAAGTATACTAAAGGGCGGTTTTCTGTATTATTTTTCACGCGCTAAAAATTATAAACTCTTTTAGGCATTACTTTTCACGCAAAAAGTGATAAACCATCACCGATTTGTTGTAGCCATTACTTTTCACGCAAAAAAATGATAAACCATCACCGATTTGTTGTAGCCATTACTTTTCACGCAAAAAAAAAGATAAACCATCACCGATTCCCTTTGTTGTAGCCATTACTTTTCACGCAAAAAATGATAAACCATCACCGATTTGTTGTAGCCATTAATTTTCACGCAAAAAATGATAAACCATCACCGATTTGTTGTAGCCATTACTTTTCACGCAAAAAATGATAAACCATCACCGATTTGCTGTAACAATTAATTTTCATGCAAAAAATGATAAACCATCACCGATTTCTTGTAGCCATTACTTTTCACGCAAAAAATGATAAACCATCACCGATTTCTTGTAGCCATTACTTTTCACGCAAAAAATGATAAACCATCACCAATTTCTTGTAGCCATTACCTATCTTTGTATAGAATGATAAACGTATCACGTATGATTTTTGAGGTCATATAGAGAAGGTAGAAAAAACCTAATTTGTTACAAAAGCTGGTTTCAGTGAGACCTAACCAAGTTTGGCATACATGATGCCATACCTATAACAAGGAATATCTAAAAGGGAAAGTTTCACAAAATTTGAAATTTAGGGTGAAATGATGCCATACATGATGCTGTTTTTCGAGATTTTGACCTGAAAATCAATTGGGTATTATAAAGGGAAATAAAAAGTTCGAAAAATGTAAAAACGAAATAATCTATCTATCTATGTATAGAAGATCTGCTGTATGAAATTTGAGGTTATTTAGAGAAGGTAGAAAAAATCACCTTGTTAGAAAAGCTGGTTTCAGCGAGACGAAACGGCATGCGCTTAAGCAAAGTGATTTTTTCGAACATCTCCAAATGACCCCAAATTTTCCATACATGATGCCATACGTGTAACAACAAGGAACCCTATCTAAAAAGTGTCAAAAAGTTTGCCCAACCGTATAGCTCTATCAAAAAGAACCTCACCATGGCGCTAGTATAATTTTGGGATAGTTACAAACTTTTGTTACCTAACCTTCAACATGAAACTTGTTTCAAATTCATTTTGGCAAACAAGAAACAAATCCCAGCTTGATTCGAGCACCACAGCCTCCAAACGATGCCGATGCCGATGCCGATATCGGCATGGTCAGAACGGCTATGCTCGCCGCAACTGCTAGGTCAACGTCGGGATGCACCCTCAATCCCGTCCCCTCATTCGATCACTAACACACCAGAGATACCGCCGAGGCCAATGCCGAACGTACATGCTGATGCCAATGACGAACATGCATGCACGCCGCTGTGGGCACGGCCACGCCGCCCCGCTATGCTGGACGCCACAGACCACCGCGAGGTCTTTCCCTTAGCCACCACACTCTCCTAGCACCCACCTATACACGCCAAGACATTAGTTTTCTCTACATTGCTCGCGTTCGTGTCCGACACGGTCAGTCAAAGTTTTGAGGTAGTCGTCGATATCGTCGACCATTTCTTCTCTTCTTTGCATGGTTAAACGCGTCTATTTCATATCTATCTAATGCGTCTGGTCTCGCCTCATGCAGTTCTTTGTGGACGTCGATCTCATCTCGGCACCCCGCATGCCACCTCCTCCGTGCCATCACTGTAGAGCTCCGTTTAAAAATCTAATCCTACCCGTGTATTGCCCCTTGTATCAGCGTCATGGCCCCACTTGTCATTCGATATACCGAAGCCCCACTCGTTCGCGTTTTGGTCAGGGATACAGCGATGCTTACGGTCAAACAAAGATGGATGGTCTGACGTGTCTTTGCGGGCTCTACGTGGCCCCACTAGTCCGAAGATAACGGTCAACCGTCGGGCAACCGGCCTTTACATCACGTGTGATGGTTTAAGACAAAGACTTGGGTAAAACTGAGGAAAAACTAAGGAGCTGGGGAAAACTGAGCACAACTAAGGACCCGAGGGCACGAAAATAGAAATCCCTAGAATCATTCATTTGGCCCTTTTTTTAACGGATTCGATTGCATTTTCTTAGCTCATTTAAACTCCTCTATTTTCTCAAAGAAACAATTCATAGGTAATTTTGCCCAAAACTTATGTAACGTGCCCTTCTTAATTTCCGTGCCAAAAACTATACACCCTATATCTAGGAGTGGAGGGAGTATTCTTATGTTAAGTCTTCGTTTCAGCCCTAAAAAACTTGATGAAGACACGGTGATAATTAACCCGATAGAGGGTGCCATACCATACACTATCATAGCGGACCAAATAGAGCTCAACTAGGGAGGGTCTGGAGCAGAATTCTCCTTATCCCTAATGAAAATTGGTATTTGCCTTAGAATGCTCTTTGTTTTGTATGAACCGTGAATCGCCAGAAAAGATATGGTTAGGTTCTCTTGCATGCTAATCTCAATCAACCCCACGTACCCCCAACCCACCACCAGACCCTACCTCCTAGATTTGGCATTTTCTCCACGATGCGATAAATGATGTGCCCCCACCCCACCCCTAGATCCTACCTCCTGGATTGGACCGGCTTAGTCTTAGACAAAATCAAGAGGGTATCACCCTTGAGCTAACTACTCTACATGAAGTAGCTATTAGCATAATCTTGCCTAATCAATGTTCTGGTTGGTAATCAGCTTGCATGACGATGTTTATGTGGTACCACTTTAGGTATGCACAACTAGCTAGGCTATGGTAGTTTCCTAGGGTGGGCTTGTACCTGATACTAGTCTAGGCAGGCACTGTCGTAGGTCGTGGTAGTTTCCTAGCATTAGTTTGTATGTGGTACTAGTCGAGGTAGGCACCCTAGGAAACTACCGCGACCTAGCTAGATGACAGCAACACGATTAAGTGATGGACTCTACCTACTACTTAGACATATCAGCATGCAAAGCAATTACCACCAGGATACCAACTAGAACATTGATTAGGCAACAGTATGCTAACAATATCTCCCTAATCTTGAACTCCTTGTCTCCTCGTGCTACTCCCCATGTGACTGTCGTAGCTTCATCTCAAATTTTCATCGTTTTCATTGTCATACCCGTACATGCAGTATGACTATGCAGGAAACATACAACGTACCTCCTTTTCTCTCCTATGTTTTGCGAGTGCCATTGTTGGGCCCTCCCGCACTTGGTTCACACCTATGTGCCAACACCACTGTGGTTCTCACACTCGGTTCACACCATACTCCTCTAGTACTTGCTTTCAGTAGTTTCTCCTTCTACTGGTTGCACACCTTCTCTCTTTATAGTAGCTTGGCCCACCACTATCTGCCTTTGGCATTGCACCGACCCGTGTCGGTCGATACTAGGATGCTCCACGAGGACAGAGAAAAAACTCATGGAACAACTTTCATACCTAAAACACTTGACATGCTTCAACCACAACTTATTTTCACACAGACAAGCAATTGGACACTACCACGACTCACAATCACAGAACGACACTGACTCAACATCCAACTTGCATGCCCATGACTCCCCCGAATATGATCTTGATGAGAATCACGATACCACACCTCGGCACCACCTCTCCTAGCAACAATCATCCACCTCCACAGCGTTGTCGATGATATCACCTTGTCTCCTGCATGTCGCTCTGTCGAGCGATGATCACCGACCCACGCCACCCTAAGGCGCTAGTACGGGCCACTTCTCGATGGCTTGAAGCCTTGACCTTGCTCTGATACCAATGGTTGGGATTCTCCCACGAGCCGATTAAATCAAAACTAAATAAACACACGGACATGGGAATTGGGGTGCATCCTGTGCCCGAATCCCAACAATATCTCCCTTATCTATGGCGCCATGTATAGGCATTGTGTATGGGCCTGGACTACTGACCGAAACACCCGTTATGCATACGTATTCACGATCCCATGATCAGCGTGTCGTGAAAGCATAACAGAAATGGTATGAAATTACATCATACATTACAATACTGTGGGGCACCGGACTAGCTATCTGAAACACCCGTTATGCGTACTCATTGACGATCCCATGATCAGTGTGTCGTGAAAGCATAACCGAAATGGTATCAAATACATCATCCGTTACAGTATCTATAAGGGTATTCTACACTTAACCATTATTTTGGCTAACAATGACACTCTTGTTGAGTCAAAGAACATCACATGAATCATCAGTCCCTCACCTCAGGTACAAGGTCATCATCTCTACTTCCTTGATGGTTTCATAAGGTAGGTCATCTAAGGCAAGAGGAAATCATTTTTCAAGATGGAGTAGGTGAGAATACTAGAAGTTCACAAAGCAGACATCTTTTTAATTGAAATAGGATTAGACAAAATTTTCATCCTAGGGTCTTCCTATTTCTAATCCAAACCTAGGGTCTCGATCCTACATGCAACACTATGCTCTGATACCATTCTGTAGCACCCTACCTTTTAATAAAGGTAAGATACCTGTGTATAGTGCTATTCCCGGGATCACTGATAGCACACACATTACAAAATAAAGTAATCATTGCAATAGTATCAAATTACTACATCGTTGATCCAGAGGGTAAAGTAAAACCTTACAAATTGCATAGTCACATGGACTAGCTTAATAAAATGTTCAGAACAAACACAACGGAATGTAAGTCATCAATGAGCCTTCATCATCTTCATGTGCCACAGACAGACATGTTGGAATGTAGACTCGAGATCCTACCAGGTACTTCTCCTCAGAAAATCCTGCACATTTGAATATGCAGCCCCACGAATGGAGGTCAGTACAATGATGTACTGGCAAATGACACTTATTTGGTGGCATTTTAGGCATGACTATCTACATGATATTTGGCTAGTGGAGTTTAGGCAAATTTGCATAAAGCCAATTTTATCCTATATTTTATTTAAAACAAAACATTTTGAAATCTTTGAATGACATTATGAAATCACACCATGGTTAAATCCTCCATGGGTTTTATAATAATCACATGGTTACATCCCATGAGTTTTCAAAGGTTGATCAAATTTTAAAATACATTCAGAAAAGGTGATGAGATTCTTCCGTACATTCCTTGCCTAGAAGCTCAAATTGTCCATAACCGGGGACACAACTAAGATCTTAGGTTTAACTCTCGAGAGGTTGCGCTCTTTACCCACAATTCACAACCAAGCCTTTTTGCCAAAAAATTTCATCTTCATTAAGGCCAGGCTTGATATTAATTTTTTTTTTCTAATCAGAATTAGCAATTTTCCTTAGAAGAGGAGAACAAATCGAAGAAATGAAATTAAATCTACGAGGTCACTACGAAGCTTTTCCTTAGTAGCCCCTCCACCTACCGGATCCGCCCGTGCCCAAAATTCCACCCTCTGGCGGTACCCAGGCAAGGTTTCCCGCTAAGTACTTAGCCAAGACAGAGCCCATATTGTATTGTGGTTGCACTGGAAGCTATCTAAAACATGGACGACATAATAATCTCTTTAATCCTGAGTGGCCATCCACAAGTGCACCCTCAGGCGATGACAACCACAATGTGTCCCTGAGTAGCCACTCAACATTTGAGCACCCTCGGGCGATGACAACCACAATGTGGCCCTGAGTAGCCACTCAACATTTGCGCACCCTCAGGCGATGACAACCACAATGTGGCCCTGAGTAGCCGCCCACCAAGCAATTCCAAATCCACCCAGGTGTTTCATTAAGGTTGTTAATTTTCACTTTGCAGAACATCACAATCAAAACAATGAAACAACATTTGGCATTTGATGTTGCAGAGCAGAAATAAAGTATCCTATCAATAGGTTCAGGAGTGGCTACACACTACTAGGGTTTTCTAAGCATAGCATAATACTTTTCTTTTGAAATCAAAATCCTACCATGCATACTAGTTTCAAAACACTAACACATATATAAAATAAGTAGGATTTGAATGTCACTTGCCTTTTTGGTAATTGAAGATCGTTCACTTCTCTCAACATAACACGTCGCTCTTCACACGAACTATAAGATAAAAATAGCACAACATAAACACACCATTCATACAACAACAAAATCAAGCAAGGAAAACAACAAGTTATTATTCATTTTATTTTAGTCATCGGATAAAGAAGATATGGCACGAGGCAAGGCTTGCAAGATATGACAATTGAGACATTGAATTACAAGGTCAAATAGTTAGAAAGGAATGGATCATTAACTTTATTGGAAAGGATTGATATGCTAAACAAGCATGGATAGAAATTGGAATGGCTCATATGAATAGAATCACATAGGTCTTAAATAGTGCATCTGAAATCCCATTAAGTAAAGTGTGACAACACTTAAATAAATAGTACGAGCTACACATGGGTTTGGTGATGAACTATTGATATGTTGAATTACTCAAACAACTCATTTGCCATTCGAATAATTAAGCAAGAAAGAAATATGTCTACAATAGGAATGATATTGGATCATCAACGATATAGTTGATAGATTGAGTTCATATGAACCACATGTGCGCCACTTTAGCTCGACTCATACCACATTGGGTATAGTGTGACAACACTCACCATTTAGCACAAAAGTACACATTGGTGTGGGTATGAACAAATGATATGTTGAATTACTCAAATGACTCATTTGCCATTTGAATAAACAAACTAGGTCAATCAGATTAGATAGGATCGGTAAAGAAAATAAGATATAAGTGTCTAGATGGGATTGGTGGATATGTGTGATCACATGATTCTTGTAAAAGAATCATAGCAAATAGGATTGCGTTGGCCATGAAATTACTCAAATCCACATAATGAATTTTAATACTTTTAGAATTTGTTCAAGTACTTTGAGAAGTGTTGCTACTGGATTGTGAATGGATTTTTGTGACGTTTTGCAAAGAGAATTATCCAAAAGGATTTACAGAACTAAAGGTATGACAAAAATAGCCATTACCCCACGTCAAGATTTTAAACGTTTTACGACTGTTAAAAACTACTAATGATGGGAGTGTGTTCTACATATTTTTCTGAATCCATAGTATCTTATTTATAAATTTTGGGCTTATAGATCTCCGGATATGAAATATATAATTCGCGGCATAATTTGTTCGAAATGACGAAAATTCAGAAATTTGGAAAACTTATATCACCGGATAGGGAATTTGATTACGAACTCAAATCTCGAAGTATCAACTTAAACGGAGTTACGGATCTCGAAAAATGAATTCTAGAAGTTGTTGATATGGGATGAGCTAGCACATCTCTGCTATCGATCGATCGGATTCATCGCTGAAAAGGAAAAGTAGTAAGGTAGGATGTGCAGCGACAGTCAGATTTAGATCCAACGGTCTAAAATTGGTCTTACCTATTCTGAAATTTACAGTTGAGACTTAAGGCTAAAATGATTACCGGCAGTGGCACGTCGACCATGCAAGGTCTGCGGCTCGACGTGGATGGTGGCGTGGCTGCGGTGGTCGCCGGCGATGACGATCACGGCAAGTTCGTGGATATGCTTGGCGTTGACTCACTCTTCCTTCGGAGGCAGGTTTGAGCGAGAGGAATGGCCGTACGCAGGTGCCGTCGCGGTCGATGCTGCGCATGGAACTTCGATGTAGGCGGCCTGCCGTCATCTTCAAGCTGCGAGGAACGCGGACGACGTTCGTGGCGAGGAGGTGGCGATGTTCAGCGTATTCGCTGACAGCGTCATGGTGGCTATCCCGTGGGTGGAACTACGGATGCGCGGTAAATGGTGACGAGTGATTGCGCCAACATGTCCTGGAGATAGGCGACGGTGAGTAGAGTTCACGATTAAAAGGAATAGAGCTAAAGATCATCGTACGCGACATACCGGTCTGGTGAACTCCGATGATGTCGTGGCCAACAACGATAAAATCATGCCCGACCATGTCCTGAGGTAGCCCTCGACGAGTATAGTAATCTGGCCGAAGGAATCAGCGAGGTGATCACCGAGGGCGTCGACATCTAGCGATGAACTCGATCTTGGAGGTGGTGTTGGCATGGTTGACAGAGGTTGTACAGAGCTTCTCTCGAAAAAGTTTGAGAATAAAAGTGGTGGAGAATAACAAGGAGCACACGTAGGACATCTCAGTTTACATTGGTATGGCCTGAGAAGGGAGATCGGAGGATGAATGCCGACGGTTGGCATTGGAAGCGTCGGTTTGAATTGGGAGATTAAGGCATTAAGGAGGAGTCTAAATTCGCTGAATGAATTCCTCATCAAATATTGAGTAACTTTCGTTTTAAAGTCGAGAGGAAACAGTCATGGAATTGATGGGAAATTAGAGAGGAACTAGGACAATTGCCCGTGCGTTGCCACGGGATAGGAAATTTTATTATAGACAATAATCTGAAACATGTATCCTAATTTATGTGCGTTCACATGATTGCTCAACTGTGTTAAGCTTGCTTCCATTCCGTATAAACCCATTAGTACATGCTTCAAGCTTATACCATCGTCGTACCAGTAAACATAAGTTTCTAGGTGCCAAACACAACCTTAGGAGTCCGACTAAGTTAAATGAAAAGAAATAAAACATGTATTCATTATGTAAAGAAAAACACAATAATCAAATACAAAATAGAAGGCAAAAATAATTGACACTATATTCATCATGTATTTATATACTCTCAACATCACCGTCGCCACACAAAAGTACTGTAGCTCCAAAAAAATGTAAGCGCCACATTTGGCAAAAAAATAAGTACATGGTACACACAAATTCATCACTCTCTTCCCCTCACAGGCTTTCTCACTATGTTCGTGTATCATCTCGCCGTACATAGCGACCAGCAACAAATACACATCTCCACACGTCAGCACCGCCAACCAATGGGCCAACCACAACACAAGCCCTTACGCCCTAGCCAATCAACCACGGGGGCACTGAGATCACATCGCTTTGGTCTGGTCTCCCTCCGGTTGGGCAGCCTCTGGGAAAGTGCTGGAGAGATGAACATGCATAGTCAGTGCCGTCAACCATACGTGAGGAGTGCAGAGTGCTCTCCGCCCTTGCATCTGGCTGCCACTTCCCTGTCATATAATGGTTGTGAAAGCAGTTATCTCTTGGTGAAGTATAAAAGCAATTATTGTGAGTATTAAGATATCTTCAGGCATATAATGTAAGATACAATTTTTACTTCTCAAAAGGGGGATAAATGAAATATTGCATGGCCATAGTGGTTCAATTGACATGGTTCACAAATAGAGAAAAGATGCTTAACTTATTAAGCATAAAGCAGATAGTTGATGCTAAAGAGCGAAGGTTGGTGCGCTTTCTACCTAGGAGACAATTGTGTAAGTACAGCTAGTTCTAATGTGTACCGCTTGCATTTGCATCTAAGAGGGCCCCGAAGATATATCATTACCTTGTTTGTAAGGCGAAAGCGGAAAGAAGACACCAATTATAGCTTTCTATTGATGCAATTGTAACTATCTGTGAAATACAACCGTGTAATACGGATCTAGCATCAGTGATGTATAGTTATTATATGCATGCGGATGCATAAATCTACTTAGTAACTTAGTAAATTATTCATCTTCAGCAGCCCGCCCATAAATCTACTAATTATATTTCTGATGGGTTTTTTACGCAGAAGCTAATACTTTGAACAAAACTAAAATTACTGTACCGCCTATGTGTACATCACTCCCCTGATATATCATCTTCCTAAACCTCACTTGCAAGAAAATATTGTGTCAATACCAATGAGTCCTCCAAAATTGAAAGAATATTTTCTTATTTTGCTAACTACCCCAACCTAACCATCACCATCTCACTGTAGAAAACAAACAAGAATCCTACTCCCTCTGTCCCCTAATATATTGTTTTTTGGTAAGCCAAATTAACTTACCAAAACATTTTATATTTAGGAACGGATGGAGTATTTGAATTAGTTTTTCTAATAGGCATAAATCATTTCATCCTACGAGCGAGACCTTCCCCAACCATTTGCAGAATCTATGAGAAAAATCCAGGCTCGAACTTAATAAAAATCAACACATGAACCTGAATCTGATTTATGAGATTTATCCATACTAAATGTCATTTAGGCTTGGAAGGAAAGGAAACTATAAGTAAGATGATCTAGCTATGAAAACAAGAGTAGCAATCATTTCTCGGGCTTTTGAAATTTGAACTAATAACACTGGGTTTTAATATGTACAGGTCCATAGAGCCCAAAAAGGAATCATTAAACTCAATGCAATTAAGTGGTGGTTGACTGACCTGAAATGGTAAGGTAGAGTCGCATATATATGATGTCAATATTGATGCCCCTAATTATCTTTTTGGGCTTCTCGGAAAGGCTGTCACCTAGATAGAATAATGATAATTATGTAATGTTAACTCATAACAAAAATATGACGGAAAACCTTTTTCGCAACTTTTCACCATATGAGAATGTTAAAATATTCCCAGTTCATCTGCATTGGCTAGAAACCAATTAGTCTTCAACTTAAGTAACTCAATCCCAACATTAGTTCATTAGAAATGCTGCCATCATCAGTCAATCAAGCATAATTCTATGTGCATTGTACCTAGTAGGAAATTTGCAAAAAAAATGTACATGCAAATAATTTCTTTCAATTCATTACTTTCATGTTGAAAGTCCCCTAATTAAGCAACAATTCTGTTAAAAAAAGCTAAGCAAAATATATATAGAAGCACCCTCATCACCTCTTATTAGTTAGTATACATTAGGGTATTAATTACTTCACAACTGCTATGGAAACTTACTTTCTCGTCGTCGGTGCGGCTGAGGCGGTCGATGGCGAGTGGGTCCGCGCTTGCGGAGGTGCCCAACAGCGGTGGTGCTCTAGGCGAGTCGTGCGCATCCCCGCAGCCTCAGCCTTGAGCCGCCCGATGTGGGATGCGCGGCGTGGGATGCTAGCATGATGGAGGTGATATTCCAAGCCACGTCGAGTTGCTCAAACTGGTGCACCGAAAGCACCGCCACCAATTCTTTGGGCAAATAGAAGGCCATGGCCGGCGCCATCACCATCACATCCTGGGTCGGCGTGTTCAAGGCATCAACGCCTACATATTTATTACCCTTTCTCATCTGGAAAGAAGAAATAGCATGTTTCATATAACAAACGAATGAGAAAGATCTAGAAATGAAGAAATTATATGCTTCACTTATAAACACATCGTTCGAAAAAAAAGTTGGATCTTGAACCGATGCAATTTATGCTGGACAAAGTTCATTTTCTAAAAATAAATACATTGCCATCTAAAAAGAAATATCAATTTTCAGGTAAGGTCAAGAATCAAGCTGGTAATGAAATGATGAATCTGCACCCATCAAGTTATCAACATTTAAAAAGAATGTAATCATGCATTGAGTTAGAAACAACAAAATACAACAAAATACACATTGTATATATCAATGATGCAGTTTTATCCAGGAAACCCATTTTACTCCGCAGCAAAGTTTAGCCTCCCTGAACTGGCATTATTTTATTAAAAATAAGATATTGAACTTTTGATGACCCCAAGTTGCTGCTTATTTATCACTTGTTATTACTTGCCTGTGATAACTTTTCTTGGATGTCATGTCTATACAAATATTGCAGAGAAAACAAGAAACACATTTTAGCCAATCTTAATTAACAATAGCCCAAAATTACATAAATCCATCCAATCAAAGCCAATTGGAGATCTAGGCATAATACCGGGTGGCGCTTTTCTCTACTGCTTGTAGACCAACACACTGATAATAGTACTAACTTTCCAACTCCACCTTGTGGCACTGATAAGCTTGTGGCAGAATCAGGTCTCTACTCCACCTAGCTGATGAATTATCAGAGTGCTACAAAATGAGATGCGGCCTTTAAAGGAAGTATAGGTAAAATAAATAAAAAATCAGCAACAATGAGAAGTGACCACACATATATGTGTGTGCAGATTGCACTACACATTCTCTCTATCTCTCTCTCGTATGTTGACTTTCCCTTTCTTTTCCTGGTTATAAATGTATTGCTATGGTACCAATTGTAATGAATCACCTATTATTGCTAAGAGTTCTTCGATCCCCGAAATGCTAGCGAATAAAATTAAATTGGACAATAATTCTGGCGCTACCAACATGCCTAAATGAACAAGAGCATATCATATAGGTTGGTGTACGACTAAAACATTATCATATATAAAATCCTGAGGCAAATCTCTGGAGCACTATAAATTTTAAGACTAAAGAAAATCCGCAAATCTCCAGAGCACTATAAATTTTAAGACCAAAGAAAAGACGCACCTTAAAATTGTCGTGGCTGTGGCCCGGCCAATTCTCCACCAACGATTCATCGAGTGGCAATGGCCTCGCGCTCTCTTCTTCCTCCCTGCCATCCACGGCCGTGTCTGCCGATGGCCGCTTGGCGCCCTCCGGCTCCCCTAGGCGCTGGATTAGTACGGGCAGTGTCATCAAAGCATCCCTATGTTGACGCTGGAAAATAGAGATACAATGTTATATAATTGCAGATATAGCTGCTAACTATTCTTTTGAAAAAGTATTTATTACAATTCAGTTTGGATATTTGTAATTGATAGAACATGACAAAAAGAATACTTTCCTGTTGCTGCATAGAAAATAGACATAGCTGAATCAAAATTAAATACTCAAAAAGATGCATGTGGGGAATGGGATGGAATCCTCTCGTGCATAGAATTAAGATAGATGATCACAGACAACAGTGGCTTCGCTAGGTGATGGATTCTCCAGATTCTTGATACCCAGCTATCAGGTACATAGATACCAAAGTATGCCAAAAATTAAAATACAGATAGATCTAACGTTTTAGTTGCCGATCAAATGAATCACTTTTAGAAGCATGAAAGAAATAGCACACGAATAAATAACGGGATCGAGAAATATGTAGCCAGTAAGATGGAAGTCGGGTGCTGAAGAAAAATACAAGCGGAAAACTTACCAAACCAACTATGTCCACCTCTTCGGCAGTATGGCTGCTGTGCGCTTGAGGACATAGAAAATTAGAAAGTCGTCCCCCCCCCCCTTGATCTCTTCTTAAATCCATAACATGGGTGCTGAGAAACAATGGAGGCCAACGATTCATTTGAATCAAGAAACAGTGGAGGCCAACGATTACTGCCCAGGATTTGCTCGCCGTCGTCCACGACTTCCGGATCTCACGCGGCTTGGTACGGGGCGGATGTGCTTGAACGGCATCGTGGCGGTGCGATTGGGAGGAGCAGGGGCTGGCGGTGCGATTGGGAGAGGCATCGACTCCAACAGCTCATCTCCGGGTGACATTAGGGGAGAACTTGCGAGGTGGATGTTCATGGCGGCGGCACGATTCGGGGACGAAGAAACGGGAGATGAGATCCATCGATGGTAGGGGTTTGTTTCAAGCATTCGGAATACAGCCTGGGCTTGGCCCATTTGGAGGCGTGAAGGGGCGAGTGCGGCCCAGGCGGGTCCGTGCGGGGCGACGACGAAGCCTAACGACGAAACTGTTTGTCGTAGTGAGATGTGGCAGAATAGGGAACATGTTCCTCCTTTTTAAGTAGTGTAGATAGATACAGCTATCGACATTGCTGTACGTAACAATTGTGAAGGTTCACGTGGAGGAAGACAACCTCGCTTGGGCTGGTCCGGTGCAGGTGGGGCTGGGGTGGGCTGCTGGGAGGCTGGGTGCCCGGGTGGGCCAAACGGCCGGGGGCGAGCTGGGCCGCGGAGTGGGCCGGGGCTGGCGCTGCTGGGCCGGAGTGGTCGGCGCGCCCTTCCTTTTTTTAACAGAAATTGGAAATTCACTTTGGGGCTTCAAATAAAATCGGAAAAATGCAAATGAGATATCGTTAGATTCGTTATGAAAAATCCTTTAATATGAGACCATATTTGGGAAAAAAATATAAAATTTATAAAACCAAAATTTGACATACATGTCTATGTGGCTATAGTGCCTTTTTAAGGTTTAATATTTTCTTAAAATAATAATTTTATAAGTTTCAAAACCTCCAAACAAAATAGAGCATTGTTGGAAAATCTTTTGAAACTAAGGTTTATGAAAACTACATTTTGGAAATTACTTTTAAATAACTTCAAAAGTTTTAAATCTTCGTGAATTTTCAGTCAAGTTCAAACAATCAAGCATTAAATTAAATTTTATTTTACATTCTAAAATTTAGAAAATTTCGGGATGTGACATGCAGTATGGAGATGTGGGAGATCATCATTGATGGATATCGGAAGCCACAAGATCCCATTAGGTTGACCTCCATCGAGTTCTACAACCGTCAACTTAATGCCTCTGCATGTGACAAGATTAGAAGTGGCATCAATCACAAGCTCCTCGATCAAGTTAGTGATATAAACTCTGCAAAAGAGCTTTGGGATCGGATTGTTGTTCTCCAAGAGGGAACTAATCTGATTCAGAAGGCTCTCTATGAGTCAGCAAAGACAGAGGCAACTTTGTTCATGATTAGAGAAGGACAATCCTTGGCTGATGCTTATGGAAGACTTGGTGCTCTTCGAGTAAAGGTCAAGGGTCATTGATGTGAAAAGTACAATGATGGCTTTGAAATTAATGAAGATTTCATAAAGTCCAAGGTCATTGCCATGATTCTTTGTCAAGCAGAAGGACACCAACCTTGCCCTCAACCTGCAAATCCTCACCAAGCAAGCAGATCTGACCGTAGATGATCTAGTCTCTTATGTGGCTATCAATGACAGCATGGCCAAGGCAGGAGAGAGGCTCATGGCGATGAATCGTGCCGATGGATCCTCACACAACCTTGCTTTGAAGGTAGAGCTAACCAAGAAAGAGAAGAAACCTATGAGCTCGAAGAGGCAGAGATGACTTCAACCAGTGACAGGCAAACTGATGTTGCCTTCCTTGTCAAGAAGTACGTGAACAAGTACAATCACTCTTCCAAATAAAAGAAGAGAACATGCTACAACTGTGATGAAGACAGTCACTTTGCAAATGAGTGCCCTTATGAGAAAAGGGTAGACAAGCCAAAATTTGTCAAAGGTGTCAAGCCAAGATCGAAGCCAAATCCAATCAATGAACGATACAAGAAGAACAAGGTAAGAGCTTTTGTTGGGGCTGAGTACATTACTGATGAAGAAGGAGAAGATGAGGAAAAGGAGGCTGGAGTGGCTGGTTTGGCTTTCTCCAAACCCGGGTCACTCTTCACATATGATTACTCCAAGGACTACTCCACGGAGTCCTCAACGCCAAATGATATTGGTTCTTCCTTCATGGCAAGAACAACATATGATGATGACTCCGATGACATTTCTCCCTCTACGATCATCAACTCTTGTCTTATGGCAAGAGAAGCAAAGGTAATGGAATCCCCACCTTGTTTATCTAGCATTCTTGATGATGAAACTGATAGTGAAGAAGTTGCTATGCTTAAGGAACTGTTTTTTGTTAGACGCACTCTTCGTGGTGATGCTCTTGTCAAATTCGATTACTTAATGTACACACTCAAAGAAAGAAATGAGTCCATTGAGGAATTAGAATATCATATGAATGATGAGTAACAGAGATTCAATCTCCTAAGACAAGAGCTGAAAAACAAAAGGTGCATATCATAAGAACTTAAGCAACTAGTTGAAACTTTTGAACTAGATAAAGCTAAGGACCAAGAAACTATTAAAAGGACTCAATTAATGGCCCATGAGCTAGATGCTTCAAAGAAGGAGCTTGAAGTTGCTCATGCTTCTCTCACTAAGGATATTGACCACCTTGAAAAAGCTAACAAGCTTGTTAAGGATGAGCTCAAGAAACTTGGAGAGAACCATGACCTACTTCAAGACACCTACAAGAAGGCTCTTGGATCATTGAATGATCCCATTGCTAAAAATGTTGCAAGTTCCTCCACTTCATTTACTTGTGAGCATGCTAAACTTGTTGAGGAACATGTTCGTTTGAAAGAAGAGTTTTCTCTATATGTTGAGACCAATGTATATCTTGAATCTTTGGTAACCAAATATGGTCTCAACTATTATCCTAATGAATCGGCTTGTGAACAAGCAACTATTCTTCAGGAAAATGCTAGGTTGACAAAAGAACTAGCCAAGTTCACCACCGCTAAGAATAAGATGGGATTGGATGACCTCTTGAGTAAGGAAAGGTCAAACAATCAAAAGTATGTACTTGGGTATGCTCCCAAGTCTTACAAGAAGAACAACTACAAGAAGAAGAAACCCGCTCAAGAGAAGAACAAGAAGGTCACTAGTGATGGCAAAGCCTCAAAGGGCAAAGTCACTAGTGGTGACCGCATGGGACCTAACAATCACTATGCTTTAGTTGCCGATTATTATGGTGATGTTTATGCTGAATATGTTGGCCCTCATAAGGGCTATGCTTATAGAGGGTACTCAATTTGGGTACCAAAAGATTTTGTTACCATTACAAAGGAACCCATTATCGATGGGTTCCTAAAACCTCTACCTGATTTTGTAGGGGTATTCCTCCGGTGGTCCAAAATGGGTGTTTGATAGTGGATGCACCAATCATATGACCAGAGGAAGAGGTGTGCTTGACCAATTCATAGAGGATGTTAACAAGAAGTCAAGCATCACCTTTGGTGACAAATCAAAGGGAAAGGTACTTGGGTATGGCAAGGTGACAATCTCTAAGGACTTGTGCCTTGAGACGGTCATGCTTGTTGAATCCCTTGGCTACAATTTACTTTCTATTTATCATCTTGCAGATGCTGGCTATAATTCATATTTTACTAAGTATTGTGTGAAAGTCTTTAGGAGTGATAATCTCAAATTGGTCCTTGTTGGATATGTGGAGAACAACCTCTACATGGTTGACCTCTCGAAAGAGAGCCCCTCTCTCCCCACATGTCTAATGGCCAAACATGACCAAGGTTGGTTGTGGCATCGCCGCCTTGGTCATGTCAATATGAGAAATCTCAAACAACTCCTAAAGGGTGAGCACATTGTTGGACTTACCGACATTTCCTTTGAGAATGATCGTGTATGCAGTGCATGTGTAGCTGGAAAGCAACTCAAGAAGAGACATCCTATCAAGAATATCGTCACCACTTCTTGTCATCGTGGTGAACAGACAGATGCCATAGGATGGCTTAAGTTGGGGCCGGATGTACGCTTGAGGATCTGGGTGAGGGGAAGGATTAGAGGAAGAAAGAGATTGAACTCAGGATAGTATTGATTCTCAAGAACTTGTCCAAAGGCCAGAGGTTGAAGACGTACGGACTACAAGGTGAGAACCTCTACCGAACCCTAGATCGATTGTCTACCGAATGTCCCCCGCGCAGGGGTGCCCCTCCTCTCATTATATAGGGGAGAGGAGGCTTCCAAGAGAAGGAACCCTAGGGGTATATTTGCTGACCTAAGCTACTTTGTAAAGCTTCTTTGGCTCCAGTGATGACGCTTCTGTCTTTAATCAGAGGCTGGTGACCTCCTCCGGTATCTTTAACGTCAGCTTCCCCTTTGACGTTAGGGCTTCGATTAAAGCTTAAGTGCTTCTCTCATCTTGTCCTTTGGTCCTCGAGGGAATCTTTTATTAGAGTGCCGACATGCTACAGTTGAGCCTATGCCGGATCTCCGGTATCTTTACCTGTGAGCTCCGGCTTCATTGCCTTGGTAACTCAATCTCTTATGTTCCTCGTACTCCGGCATACCCCTCCTGGTATACTGGACTGTATCAACTTAGCACAGTTCAAACTTAACTTTGAGGATCTGGATTAATCTTTAATCAGGTATACAAATGGTTCATCATGGCATATTTTCCACAGTCTTGGCCTACCGGGGGGCCATCCCCCCGACATTAGTCCCCGAAGCTGGTGTGGTCCGGCTGACTCTTCCGACGGACCATGCCAGGTTCCTATTCCGAATGTACCGGATTAATCATTCCGGTTTCAACTTACACTTAGCCGATGTTTTACCGGACCCATACCGAACAACCGAACTCATCAAAACCTTTCCGGCTTCTTTCCGACGGTTTCTTCGTCATTAAGTTCTCCTCGGCAAAGTCGAGAATATCTCGATATTCATGCATGTCACTGACATGCGCACTGTAACTGACATGACAGTGTTAGCGGGGGTCAAATACCTCGTCTCCCCCGCACATTTAATATGCCGCACTTGATCCGTGTGGCCTTCCGTGTGGCCGCTTCCAAAACCGCGTGTATCTCGGTGCCACGTGGCGGCCCAACCGCTGAAGAAGCGTGGGCCCGACGGTTTCCGGCCCACTAAGCCCCTCGCGTATATAAGGCCAACGGTTCGGCGTCGTCCCCATCGCACTTCGCACTCTCGCCATTATCGCCTATGCAGCATACTGCCTCCGTGCATCCGCGCCACCGCTCGCCACCGAAGCCATGTCCTCCGGCGAATCGCTACCGCGTGGCCACGGGGAACGTTCGCCGCCCATCTAAGGTTAGTGCACCCTGATCCATTGCCTTTCTCTTCCTCTGTGTTCTTCGTGTTCATCGTGGATGCGGTAGATTTATTTACCCCATTTTTCTTACCTTTTTCTCTTGTGTCTAGATCTTCGCGAACAAGTAGAAGTCGTGAAAGTTGTTTTAGCTTAGTACCGGTACCTTAGTCAAATGGCTTCCGAAGAATCTGAGATAGAGCTTTCCGGTAGCTCCCGGGTTAGCGAGGAGATCGAGATATCTTGGGGTGAGGAGGATCCGGTGGATCAGGAAGCCAGCTGGCCAGAAGAAGAAATCGACGGGCTAGAGGAAGAAGCCGGTCCTAGCTCCGCAGCCTATTCTCGAGGTCGCTGGATGGGCTCCGATGTGATGGAGGCCGGAATCGAATGGCTGTACCGGTCACGGAGGGAGTTACTTGCCGGATTCCTGAGGGCGAGCTAGAGCCCGTGGTGAGGCCGGGGGAGATAGTGGTTTTCACCGCTCACTTCGAGCGTGGCCTCGGCCTACCGGCGTCGAATTTCTTCCGGCGCTTCCTTAACTTCTACAAATTCCAACCTCATCATCTTCCTGGCAACACCATATTTTACCTCTCCTCCTTCGTCTCCTTTATGGAAGGATACGTTGGTCTCTGGCCCACTACCGAGACCTTTTCTCGGTTTTACAACCTCCAGATCAACTCAGTTCAGGATCCCAAACTTCCGCTTCCTAAGCCGGTAGTTCAGTGCGGGGCGTGCATAATCACGCCCCGCCAGAAGAGCCCCTATTACAAACTCAGCGTCTTAGAATCTTGCCGGAGATGGCAACAAACTTTCTTCTATGTCAAAAACTCCGGGCCAGTTGACCTCATCAACCTTCCGGCCTATGTCCCTGGCAAACCTGCTAGGACCAACTGGCAGTACAACCCGAGGGACAAGCATGAGGAAACAAACCAGATTGTCCGGTACATCAAGAGCCTCAAGAGGGACACCAATCTCTACGCCGACGATATCGTGCGCACCTTTATCTCGCGCCGGGTTCTCCCGCTGCAGCGCCGTGCCCACAAAATATGCCAGATGACTGGATGGTTTGATCCCACCAGGATCACAACTTTCCGGCTCACCAAATTTGACGTGGTTGCCAAGGCCAAACAAATCTGTAAGACAAAGATGTCGGTCGACTGGAAATGGCGCCTTACAGCCGCCGACGCCTGCCAGCATCCCAAGTAAGGTGTTGGGGACTCTGGAACACCCTTTCTGGAATCTCGAATTTCATCCTCTTATTTGTTCAACTTTTGTGTTGTAGAACTTTGCCCGCATCAGCGCCGAGGAGCTGGAGTCGTACACCCCGAGCCGCACCGAGGAGGATTAGGAGGATCCGGATCCCTACAGAACCTCAAACCGGCATGCAACAGACTCCTCCCGCACCATGGGCTCTGGTAAATCTTCCGCATTTCCTTCGTCAAGACCTCGGGCCGATGAATCTGGCAGCGAGGAAGACGATTGCGTTATACTTGAGGTACTTGACCCTCCTCCAACCTCTTACGCGTTCTTCGCGACGTCGATTTTAGCTGATCCGGGTCGTCAGGTGTTGGAGCACATCACTCCGCTCTCTGTCGAGCTTGGAGACCCTCCGGCCTCTCGAGTCCGGAAGGCTTCCGCCCCTGAAGCTAGTTCCAGCAGCGCGTCGGCTTCTAAGCGCCGGAAGGTTACAAGCACCGGGCCTCAACAGAAGAAGAAGAATAATGCCATTCCGACCTCCTCCGGGTAAACTTCATTAACGCATCTTTTCGGCTTAAGCTATTACTCTTGATACTTGTTGCGGCTAACGTCTATCTTCTTTTATCTTTCAGACATCCTCTTGAACTCACCCGGAGCGCTCCCGTATGAGGCGGGAAGCCCCCCAAGACACCGGCAAGACCCAAGACACTCCTCAGGAAAGTCCGACACATTCTGGTGCCGGCAAAGCTCCTTCCCCTCCTCGGGGACATACTACAAGTGCGGGGAATGTGGCCCCTAACACAGAAGATCACCATGCCGAGGAGGATTTTTCTTCCGCTCCCGATTTCGAAGACCCCGGCGCCAGCAACATGGGCGCCGTTTCAGATCAAACCGCGCGGTCGGAACCTTTGGTTCCGCCCGTCCTTGACAAAACCACTGAAACACCAACTGCCTCCCCTATCAAGACTTCTTCTGCACCATCAAAGCCATCCTCTCCGGCCAAGGGCACAGCCGTGCCGCCGCTGGCTTCTTCCAGGAAGTCTCCTCCAGCTCCACCCGGCAAGAAACTCTCCTCCCGGAGGAGTGCTGCGGTCACCGTGGAGCAACTCTCTGGGCCGTCCAGGCTGCGGTAGCTCAGCCTGCCAGCTCCCAGAGCCACGCAGTGCATACCGGGTGTGCTGCGGTCGCCGTCAACGAGAAGGTCTCGGCCCAAAAAGGCCGGGTTATCGAGCTGAACCGCGACGCGGCCAACTTGGGTGCGCTTCAACGGTACGTCGATGAGTGGAACACCTCCGACCTTACCGAAGCCACCCTCGGCGTGGGCAAGGACGGGAAGGTTATGGTTGATACCCGCGGCCCCCTGAGCACTGTGCAACACCTGGCGCGGCTCAAGCGCAGCGTGCGCGAGTTCGACAACGCTTGCCACAACGTTGACAAGAACGTGCTGGTAAGTTTCTCATCCGAACTTGAACTTTATTCACATACCGAGCTGTTTTCAACTTAGATCTTATAGATATATCCTCATAGTCCCCGAGTTTCGGGTTAAGCACGCAGTACTTAGCGCGAAACTGCTCGAAAACCAGCATACATAGTCCCCGAGTTTCGGGTTAAACACTTAGTACTTAGCGCGAAACTGCTCGAAAAACCTGCATACATAGTCCCCGAGTTTTGGGTTAAGTACTTAGTATTTAGCGCCAAACTGGTCAAAAACCGGCATACATAGTCCCCGAGTTTCGGGTTAAGCACTTAGTATTTAGCGCCAAACTGCTCGAAAACCGGCATCCCTCACGGTTTCTTTTAACTTTTGTAGGGCGTGTTGGACTCACGCAAGAAGCTCTTTGAGCAGCTGCTGTGGGAGCATCGCGACCTCACCGAGGCCTTTGCTGCACTCCAACTGTCCCACAGCCAGTGCCAAGGTTTGTTTGAGCTAACCGGTTCCTTTCATACCGTTTTTGCCTCTAGAATTTTACTAAACGGTTTCTTTTGTGCAGCCGCGCTTCCGGAAGCTCCCGCGCAAGATGAGCTCACCAGCCAACTCGCGGCCCTCCAAGGTTTGTTTCCTCTGTCGTTTTCTTTTTTCCTTCATCAACTTTTTTGTTTGCTAACCTCTTTCATTCCGGTTCTCAGCCGAGAAGGACAAGCTCGCCCTCCAACACCAGAATGCCATGCAGGCTCAAGGAGGAGCTGATCCAGGCCGGGCTGCGGCACGACACCGCGCTTAAGGAGGCCGTCAACACCGGCAAGGCTAAGGTTAAGGAGGCCAAGGAGCAGCTATGCCAGGATCTCGAGGAGGAGAGGAAGTTGCGGGGGCTTGAGAAGGAGCGCAATGATGAACTCGCACTGATCCAGGCCTCGCTTGGCCAGGCTATCAAGGACCTGGATAACAAAGCCCAGAGTATGCACTTTTTTATTTACTTTGCAAGCTTTCTTTTTCCCGCTGGTTTGTTCTTATACCAACTTCCTTCGATCTTTTCGCAGAGATCTTCCCGGAGTCTGAGGAACGTGCCGAAGCGGCCGTTGCCAAACTTCGGGTCGAGAATCCGGCTTGCGACGTCAACCCCCTGGACAACAGAAGACCACCTGCCAGCTCTCTCTTCTCGCCTCACCCATATGAAGATCGTCAACCGGCTTCTAGCAAAGCTACCGGACGCCGCTATCCAAGCCTTCAAGTGCCTTTGGCCTAAAGAGGCCGTCCCAGAGCGTGTCGGTTCCATTGCCGACCGGCTTTTGGAATACGGCAAGCGGCTGAACGAGTGGCGACGGTCTGTCGCTCGGGCTGGGGCTGACACCGCTTTGCGGTTTGTCTACTCTTGGTATGAGGCTCTGGATCTGGACACCCTCAACACTATGCGTGGCGATGCTCCCACTGACACCAATCCGGAGAAGACTGCCAAGCGCCGCGACCGGGCTTACCGCATCGCTCACTACGCCCAGACCAACACTTTCATTCCAGCTCCCACCGATCTCGAGGATGGGCTCAGCGAAGATGAAGTCGAGGGTGATGAAGAAGAAGAAGACGAAGAACCCGCTACCGCTGACGACGAAACCGCCACAACCGGCCAAGTCCTGGAGAGTTCGTCTGTGTTATATGAGTGAAAAAACTTGAGTCCTGTCTCACCAGAAACAATTTGAGAAATCCCCGGTATTCCGGGTGACAAGATGTAATATACTTTAAGTCCTTTTGGTGTCGTAAAATGCTTAGTTTATTAGGTTTGAAATGCTTGAACCTCCAATTTTATTATGTTAAAACTTGCTAAGTTTGGTTTGCTTGAAACCTTCCGGTTTGTGTTCTTTTAACTTGTGTTAAGGACTCCGGATTTATTCCCGAGTTCAATCCAGTGCATGCTTGGTACTTTTGCTTTGGCTTTGTCTACCTCTTTTGGGTGTTTGACGTATGAGGCCCAAAGTTCTTTTGCCAAGCACACAATTTCTTGAACTTAGAGCAAAGCACACAATTTCTTGAACTTAGAGAAAAAACTCGAAAATTTTAGAAAAAACCGGTATGACCGGGGTTAGTTAAACTTTTGTTCCAGTTTGTTTGTTTTCGGTTTCTTTCTCGTCGCTCATGTGTTCAAGTCTTTCCAGCTTATCTTGCTTGCCATGAAGCCGGGTTGCGGACAGCAGCTAAGTCGAAGATTCGCCTTCAAGTTAAACACACTACTAAACCGGAAAGAAGAATTTCCATCAAACCAACCGACATACAGAAAAAATAAACACCTTGCATGCAATTCTGGTAAAGGCAGTCCCCGAGATACATTCGAGGTGCCGGCATATTACTGATAGCAAATAAGGTACAAAATGAACCCCTTACATTACATCCTCAGGAATAGAAAGGGCGAAATAGAGCTATGTTCCATAGTCGTTTGGTTTCCTCTCCTGACCTGTCCTTCCTTCCTGTCTTGGCATCCTGTGCGTCTATCAGGTAGTAGGCATCATTGTGTAGAGCCTTGCTCACAATGAAGGGTCCCTCCCATGGGGGTGAGAGTTTGTGCCGTCCTTCAGTGCGCTGCACTAGACGTAACACTAGGTCTCCTTCTTGGAATACCCTTGGATTTACCTTCCGGCTATGATAGTGTCTGAGGTTTTGTTGGTATATGGCTAATCTTGCCAATGCCAGCTCTCTTTGTTCCTCGAGCAAGTCGATGTCATTTTCTCTGGTCTCTCTGACCTCTTCCTCTGTATAGAGTTGAACTCGTGGTGAGTCATGGAGAATGTCGGTTGGTATGACCGCTTCTACTCCATATACCATGAAAAATGGTGTATAACCGGTTGATCGGTTTGGTGTGGTCCTTAGACTCCACAATACAAATGGTAATTCATCAAGCCAACATCCTGGCGTTTTTTCGAGTGGCTCGATAAGTCAAGGTTTTATACCGGACAACACCAGTGCGTTTGTCCTTTCCACTTGCCCGGTAGATTCCGGATGTGCCACAGAGGCAATGTCAAGTTGGATCCTATTGTCCTCACAAAACCATGAAAATTCTCCTTGGGCAAAGTTTGTGCCGTTATCGGTGATGATGTTGTGCGGGTAAGCATACCGCAAGATGATGTCCTTCAGAAACTTGACGACCGTGTGCCCATCACATTTCCGGATTGGTTCAACTTCCACCCATTTGGTAAACTTGTCCACCATGAGCATGATGTGCGTCATTTGTCCTCTCGCCGGCCAGAATGGTCCGACCATGTCCAGGCACCAAACCGCAAAGGGCCAAGTTATCGGGATTGTTTTTAAGCCGAAGGCTGGGGTATGATTTTTCTTGCTGTACCTCTGGCATCCATTGCACTTCCGGACCAAGTCCTCAGCGTCCTCCAAGACCGTGGGACAGTAGAATCCATGCTGGAACACTTTTTCCACCAATGCCCTTGATGAGGCATGGTGCCCACATTCCCCTTGGTGGATTTCCTGAAGCATTTCTTTTCCTTCTTCCGGTTCCACACAGCGCTGCAGTACTCCTGTTACGCTTCTCTTGTACATCTCGCCATTGATGATGGTGTAAGCTTTGGACCTCCTTTGGATTCTCCTTGATTCGGCTTCATCAGTTGGCAAACCGCCGTTGACTAGGAATTCCTTAATAGGTTTTACCCAGGTTGGTTCTTCTCGAACCACAAACATCGGCATATCGATCTCCATGCAATCCACCGACATAGTTTTTTCCGGCTTCACCCTGAAGTCCCCGGGTTAGATGGAGCAGTCCCCGAGCCAGAGGGAGTAGTCCCCGGGTTTACGTTGTCAATGTCCATCGGGACGATATGTGATTCCGGCACAAAAATTGACTCGGATTCCGGACTTGGTTTGATTGACGGCTTCCTCAGGTGGGATGGAGCTATTCCGGCAGGTATTTCTTGCCTGGATGAGCCTAGCTTGGAAAAAGTGTCAGCTGCTTCATTTTCCGCTCGCGGGACGTGGTGAAACTGGCACCCTTCAAAGAACCCGGCGATTTGCTGCACATAGAACCGGTATGATGCCATGTTTGCATCCTTTGCGTCCCAATCTCCGGAACACTGCTGTACCACGAGATCCGACTCTCCATAACATATGATCCGGCGCACTCCGACTTCTTTTGCGACCTTGATTCCATGGACTAAAGCTTCATACTCAGCGACATTGTTTGATGCCCTGAAGTGTATATGCAGCACATACCTCAGGTTGTCTCCCTTTGGTGAGGTGAGAACCACTCCAGCTCCAAGTCTTTCCTTGAGCTTCGATCCATCAAAGTGCATCCTCCAGTATTCTGTTTCCGGTAGTGGCGGCTTGTATTGCATCTCGGCCCAGTCCACCAGGAAATCTGCCAGTGCGTGCGACTTAATCGCATCCCTTCTTTTGTACTGCGGCACGTATGGTGACAATTGGATTACCCACTTTGCGATCCTGCCGCTCGCATCTTTGTTGCCGATGATCTCCGAGATAGGAGCCTCGCATACCACCGTCATTGGGTGTTCCTCGAAGTAATGCTTGAGCTTCGTGGTGGCCATGAACACTCCATAAGTCATCTTCTGGTAGTGTGGGTAGTTTTATTTTGAGAGGGAGAGCACTTCGCTCAGGTAGTATACCGGCCTCTACATGGTTTTTTCCTTCCTCTTCTCTTTCCACCACAACTACGACACTTACGACCCGGTTTGTTACTGCTATGTAAAGCATCATGGGCTCTTTTCCCAAGGGAGATGCTAGAATGGGCGCGGTGGCCAGCATCTTTTTGAGCTCCTTGAATGCTGCATCTGCCTGTGAGGTCCAGATGAAAGTGTCCGATTTTTTCATTAGCGCCTACAAGGTTAGGGCTTTTTATCCCAACCGGCTTACAAACCGGCTCAAGGATGCCAAGCATCCGGTGAATTTTTGCACGTCGTTGAGACATTGTGGTAGCTCCATCCTTTCGATGGCTCGTATCTTAACCGGATTAACCTCTATGCCGCGGCTCGATACCAAGAAACCGAGAACTTTTCCGGCTGGTACTCTGAAGGTACACTTTGCCGGATTGAGTTTCATCCGGAACCTTCTTAGGTTATCAAATGTTTGCCTTAGATCATCGATCAGAGTATCTTTTACTTCAGTTTTTATCACGACACCGTCAACATAGACTTGCACATTTTTTCCGATTTGATCGTGAAGGCATTTTTGCATACAGCGCTGGTATGTTGCGCCGACATTTCTCAAACCAAAAGGCATGGTGACATAGCAATAAGCCCCGTGCGGGGTAATGAAAACAGTTTTTTTTATCTTCCTTTTTCAGGGGAATCTGGTGGAAGCCAGAGTAAGCATCCAGAAACGACAACAATTCACATCCAGCAGTGGAATCGATCACCTGATCAATCCGGGGTAATGGGAACGGGTCTTTGGGACAGGCTTTGTTCAAGTGCGTGTAGTCAATGCACATGCGCCAGGCCTTGGGTGCCTTCGGGTCTTCTTCCTTCTTCTTCTCGACCAGCACTGGATTTGCTAGCCACTCGGTATGCAGGACTTCGACGATGAAGCCGGATACCAGCAATTTTGTTACTTCTTATCCGATGATTTTCCTCCTGTCTTCAGCGAACCGGCATAAAGGTTGCTTTACCGGCTTAGCGTCCTTCCGGAAATTCAGAGAGTGCTCAGCCAACTCCCTCGGCACACCCACCAAGTAATCAGTAGACCAGGCGAAGATGTTCCGATTCTCATAGAGGAAGTTGACGAGCGCGCTTTCCTATGCCTCACTCAGGCGGGCAGAGATACGAACAGTGTGCTCTGGGTAAGCTGGATCCAGCACGATGTCCTTTGTCTCCTTTGCCGGTTTGAAGGCTGTTCCGCCAAGCGGGCCGCTCATTGCCACTAAGTTCAGTTGGGATGATTGAGCCAGCACGACAGCAGTTTGCATCCTTCTTTTTTCCTCCGCTATGACCAGCGATTCGGCCATGTTTGATCCGGCTGAAGCAGTTTCCAGCGAGACCTTATAGTTTCCCACCACGGTTAAGGGACCGTTAGGTGCCGACATCTTCATCTTCAGATACGCCGTATGAGTTGAGGCCATGAACTTAGCCAATGCCGGTCTCCCAAGTAGAGCATGGTACGGGCTGTCCAGATCGACCACCTCAAACAGAATGTTCTCGACACGGCAGTTATCTCGGCCACCGAACAACACATCAACCCAGACTTTGCCCATCGGGGAGTAGGATAATCCCGGTACTATGCCATGGAATGTCGTGCGGCTTGGCTCAAGCATATTTTCCGCTATGCCGAGCGTGTGCATGGTGTGCCGGTACATGATGTTGATGCTGCTGCCATTGTCGACCAGCACTTTGCTGAACCGGACTCGTGACGATGGCCCGTGCATGATCGGATCCACCACCAGTGCATATCCGCCCGGATTAGGCATCACTTTCGGGTGATCCTTGAAGGACCAATTAATTTCTTGCTCTGACCACAACATGTATTTTGGTACTGCCGGTATCACCTCGTTCACTTCCATGGAACGGTGATGCACACATTGCCGGTCTCTTGGTTCGGTCACGAAGACCACACAACACACATCCGGATCATGGTAAACATTCCGGCCTTGTGGCGTTGGGGGTGGGGCATGATTATTGTTGCCCTGCGCCACCTGATGAACTCCTTCTTGCTGTTGCGGCTGGTTCTATTGTGCGTAAACCGGCTGCGCATTTGCCCCGGTTAACGGTGGCGGCGGTAGCAATGTTTCAAAACCTTCCTTCATTGCAGCTCTTGTCATCAACCTCTTGGTCCAGGAGCAATCTGTCGTCAAGTGATTTGACGGCTTTGTGGGGTTAGGAGTGTGCCATCGGCACGACTGATCCATTGCGGATTCCATGGTGTACTTTGGCTGATCATGCCAAGGTTTTTTCTCCACCCACTTCTTCTTCTGACCAGCCCACCGGCTGATTTCCGGTTTTCTGCCTTTGGCTCCCGCCAGCTTCTGAGTTATCTTGCACTGCGGCCACTTGTTGCATTCCGTATCTCCTATCCGGAAAATCTTCCCTTCTTTTGTTATGGTGATTGTTCCGGTATTGATCTTGGCGCGGTGGGATTCTTGGCAATGGATCACCCGCGATTGCCGGCTGCATTGGATCTCCCAATGATACGGTAGATCCAAGCCGATCCACCTAGATTGATGCCCGATCTTTCACAGCGAGAACCTGGGGTAGAGAATCCTCCCAACAACGCGATGAACGCAGCCTGGAGAAGAGGGAACGAATCCAGCAAGCAACGGATCGATGAACGATACGCCTCAAACCAAGAGCTAGATAATCCTTGATGAACACAAGAACCTTCGCAGCGGATAATAGTATAGATAAACGGCAGCGCCGTACCCCCGGAGGGATGATACACGTGAACACACGCAACTAGGTATGACCTAAACTTTAGACTAAACTTGTTCTATCCTAAACCTTAGCCGCACCTCCACTTATATGAGGGGTGGGGTGGCCGGCCAGCCCTAGTGGGCCTCTCTACCTTGGTTTGGACAGGCCCAAACCAAACTGACTCAAATTATTAAAAACCCTAATTGGCCCACATATGACCATTACATAAACTAGGATAAATAAGCTGGTGGAGTCCTGAATCGGGGCTCCACATAGGCCTCCATGCCCGTATCATCCATGATACGGTAGATCCAAGCCGATCCACCTAGATTGATGCCCGATCTTTCACAGCGAGAACCTGGGGTAGAGAATCCTCCCAACAACGCGATGAACGCAGCCTGGAGAAGGGGGAACGAATCCAGCAAGCAACAGATCGATGAACGATACGCCTCAAACCAAGAGCTAGATAATCCTTGATGAACACAAGAACCTTCGCAGCGGATAATAGTATAGATAAACGGTAGCGCCGTACCCCCGGAGGGATGATACACGTGAACACACGCAACTAGGTATGACCTAAACTTTAGACTAAACTTGTTCTCCCCTAAACCCTAGCCGCACCTCCACTTATATGAGGGTTGGGGTGGCCGGCCAGCCCTAGTGGGCCTCTCTACCTTGGTTTGGACAGGCCCAAACCAAACTGACTCAATTTATAAAAAACCTAATTGGCCCACATATGACCATTACATAAACTAGGATAAATGAGCTGGTGGAGTCCCGAATCCGGGCTCCACATAGGCCTCCATGCCCGTATCATCCTCCCCCTTCAAGAAGCGTTGCCCCAACGCGTGAGGGTCTTCTGGAAAAGGTGACGTGATATGAACATGACACGTCCTCGCCGTCTTCAAGTCTTGCTTGCCTTCCACACCACATCCTCCCTCGCGGCCTGCTTGACTTGACACAACACTTGGCGCCTCCTTTCTTCTCCACATGAGCTTGGACTTCGGCGCCAACTCCTTCTTCTTGCGAGGTTTTGATGGAACCTTGTGTCACTGCACATGACCCTGCACAAGATGTGTAATTCCTGGGCCACATAGATGTCTCACACGTCCATCCTTGCCTCGATGCATCCGCGGTGTCGCGGAAAACTGGACAGTACTCCTAGCACGGTAGTGCCGCTGCCCACCGTCTCCACTGACACGCTCCGCCACAGCCGGTCTAGACGCCGGTTGACTGGGTATGCGACCGGTCGATCCGGTTGTGACCGGGTCTGGGACCGGATCCTGACCGGGACGTCGCGACGTCTCACAGAACACGCGCCGGTCGGCATCAGCACATAAGCCGGTCTGAACCGGGATCACCCGATGCCTGGTCCGGTTGGCGCTGTTCTCCCTTCAAGCAGTCCAGATAGTCATTGAAAACCTTACTAGACTTTTTCGAAAGAGTACACCTCATGCCCAGAACATCACCCGAAAACTCACCAACATCAATCGAAGAGGAAATAGCAACATCATCAGCATGAACAACATCTGCAGAAGAAAACACCGGAACAACAGAAGAAACTGCCGGAGGAAAAACTGCAGTTGCCTGCGCCAGCCCGGCCCAGGGCCTGGTTGGACCGGCCTCCAGACCGGCCAGCCCGGTCCCTGGTCCGGTTGACCGGGCGCCAACCGGATGCGTCGTACCGGGGCCAAACCGGACGAAGTTTTGCGAACTTTCCGGTTTGCCGCCCGGTTGACCGGATTCCACGCCGGCCGGCCCAGTCCCTGGCCCGGTTGACCGGATTCCAGACCGGATTTTTCCTGGTCGCGAAATTTCATCTTCTTCCCGATGCTGGTCGCGATTTTTCGCGATTTTGACCTCCGAAACAGCCATGGATGACCTCCAAACTGCACCAAACAACGCCAAACTTCCTCCAACCAACCTCCTTCGACCGAGAGCCAACCTCCTCCGATCTTAGAGCTAATCTTCTCCGCAGCAAACGGATCCAAAGAGATCGATCAACAAAACCTCGCTGTGAGCAACCCAGAAAGCTGATACCACATGATACGGTGGATCCAAGCCGATCCACCTAGATTGATGCCCGATCTTTCACAGCGAGAACCTGGGGTAGAGAATCCTCCCAACAACGCGATGAACGCAGCCTGGAGAAGAGGGAACGAATCCGAGCAAGCAACGGATCGATGAACGATACGCCTCAAACCAAGAGCTAGATAATCCTTGATGAACACAAGAACCTTCGCAGCGGATAATAGTATAGATAAACGGCAGCGCCGTACCCCCGGAGGGATGATACACGTGAACACACGCAACTAGGTATGACCTAAACTTTAGACTAAACTTGTTCTATCCTAAACCCTAGCCGCACCTCCACTTATATGAGGGGTGGGGTGGCCGGCCAGCCCTAGTGGGCCTCTCTACCTTGGTTTGGACAGGCCCAAACCAAACTGACTCAAATTATTAAAAACCCTAATTGGCCCACATATGACCATTACATAAACTAGGATAAATAAGCTGGTGGAGTCCTGAATCTGGGCTCCACATAGGCCTCCATGCCCGTATCATCCTCCCCCCTTCAAGAAGCGTTGTCCCCAACGCGTGAGGGTCTTCTGGAAAAGGTGACGTGATATGAACATGACACGTCCTCGCCGTCTTCAAGTCTTGCTTGCCTTCCACACCACATCCTCTCCCTCGCGGCCTGCTTGACTTGACACAACACTTGGCGCCTCCTTTCTTCTCCACATGAGCTTGGACTTCGCCGCCAACTCCTTCTTCTTGCGAGGTTTTGATGGACCCTTCCGTCGCTGCACATGACCCTGCACAAGATGTGTAATTCCTGGGCCACATAGATGTCTCACACGTCGATCCTTGCCTCGATGCATCCGCGGTGTCGCGGAAAACTGGACTGCAGTACTCCTAGCACGGTAGTGCCGCTACCCACTGTCTCCACTGACGCGCTCGCCTCCCACTCCTCCCACTCGCATCTGTGCCACATGTACTGAAATATCATCAGCACAAACATCATCAGTCTGTATACTGGCATCAACACAAACTGGAACTGTAGCGCATGCTGCAACATCCACATCAACAACAAGTATAGCTTCATCCGGCTTGTCACCAACAAGAACTGGCTTGTCATCTACAGGCTTGGCTGAAACATCACCAACATCAATGCTCTGATACCTCATGATACGGTAGATCCAAGCCGATCCACCTAGATTGATGCCCGATCTTTCACAGCGAGAACCTGGGGTAGACAATCCTCCCAACAACGCGATGAACGCAGCCTGGAGAAGAGGGAACGAATCCAGCAAGCAACGGATCGATGAACGATACGCCTCAAACCAAGAGCTAGATAATCCTTGATGAACACAAGAACCTTCGCAGCGGATAATAGTATAGATAAACGGCATCGCCGTACCCCCGGAGGGATGATACACGTGAACACACGCAACTAGGTTTGACCTAAACTTTAGACTAAATTTGTTCTCCCCTAAACCCTAGCCGCACCTCCACTTATATGAGGGGTGGGGTGGCCGGCCAGCCCTAGTGGGCCTCTCTACCTTGGTTTGGACAGGCCCAAACCAAACTGACTCAATTTATAAAAAACCCTAATTGGCCCACATATGACCATTACATAAACTAGGATAAATGAGCTGGTGGAGTCCTGAATCTGGGCTCCACATAGGCCTCCATGCCCGTATCACCCAATGCATAGCTATCGGCTACCCGGATCATTTCGGCCAAAGTGGTCGGCATGTTTCTCTGTAGCTTTTGCCACAACGGCGAGCCTCTCCGACACCCATTACAGAACCAGCTGATGGCCTGCGCTTCTATCACACCCTCACAGGAGTTTCTTGTTGAACTCCACCGGGTCAAATATTTCCTGTCTGTTTCATTCTCGCGCTGCTGGCACATGGCGAGATGCTGCGGCATGTTTGGTCTCCGGTATGTGCTGCTGAAGTTGCTTATGAATGCTTCTTCAAAATCAAGCCATCCATTTATGCTTCCGGTTGGAAAATTGTTTAGCCAAATGCGTGCCGGCCCTACTAGGACCGACGACATGAATCTTACCGCCCAGCGCCGGTTTCCTCCGCCAGCTGTGGGTTCCTCCTCCTCCAGCGACGTACACCGCTGTAACGTAATCCGCGAGCCAATCTTCTAGCTTGGTACTGCCATCATATGTTCTTGTGACCCAGGGCAACTGAAAGTTACGCACCGGTGGTTCTTCCCTCATGATCCGGGGGCCAAAACACTTTGGACCCGGTGGACCCTCAAACTCAATCATCTCGGACAAGTACACTCTGTCCAGTTTGTGCCGCGCGTCTCGCTCCGGCAAGCATCTTTCTTCGACACGTTCTCCCAAAGGATTCCGGTGGTATCCGGTACTTTCCAACCCGGAATCGGCTTCATCATACCGGTTGGGCACAACGGCGTTCCCTCTCTGATACCTCGGTGGTGGCATTTCTTCATCGGCGTACGCCGCTCTGGCCGCTCGATGATTTGTCCTAGTTTTGCCTTTTCTAGCATAAGCATTTCCGGCACAGCCATTTCTGACATAGTCGTGGCCTGCCCCTTGGCTTTTTCTGTCGGCATTATATTGCCCGGCTTTTTATTTCCCGGCCAAAACCGGATCATACACAGTCATTTGTTGTGCATTCACATATTTTTCTCTTCTTCCGTCCGGATGGGGGGACGAGGCCTGCCCATGCGACTTGCTTCCGGCCTTTTTTGCCGAACGAACTGTTTGAGATGCCATGGCCGCTTTGTTGTTCCAGGCCATCTCAGCATTTTGTGCCTCGATTGTATCAAGTAACTCTTTCACTCGGGCTTGCTGTTTTACCAGAGCATCACCTGATAGCGAATCACATGCTTCTACAGTAGCTCTAGCAGCTTTCAAAGTTTTATCCGGACTGCTATACTTAGGTTTCTCTACCGGCCCCAAAGATGCCGACGCGGTTTTACCGGAAAGAACTTCCCGGCGCAGATCCTGGTCTAAGTTACGACCTCTAAACCGGTTGCCTGCTGCTCTAGTGGGGTTTGCGCTAACTGAAGCAAAGCCATGCGCTGCGTTATACTCACGGAGGGTTAGGTTGAGCTCCTGCTAGGCTCGGATGACATCTGCTCCGCCGTTGAGCAGCGTTTGCCGCTGCGCTTCTAGCTCAGCTCGTGTTGCCGCGACATCGGCGTTGTGCGCGATGGGCGTGGCTAACACGCTCATGGAAGCTTGGAGCGGAGTTACCGCCAGTGGCACGTTATAGGTGCCAGCGACGATCTCGTCGCGCTCGGTTGGAGGCTTTGTCGTGCGCCCGTACTTGGCTTGCCCGACGCCTACTTCTGCGGCTCTATTGCCCGCACCAGTTGCGCCGGCCATCATGACCTCGACGTTGCCGGCGGTGCGGTCGGTGCGCGACCGTGGGCAGCTGCAGACCTTGGTGGATCCGGCGCCACCAGCACCAACGATGGGTACCAGGGCTCCGGCACGGTGCCGAGGTAGAGGCGGTGCGAGCCGAACTCGATGATGCGGCCGTTCTTGGGGAAGCGGCCGCTGTTGGCGAAGCAGCCGGTGTTGTCGTTGATGAAATCTAGCGAGCCGAGGCGCTGGACGAGGTGAGATACCACACGCTCGCCCGAGACGGTGAGGAGACCCGCACGGATATGAACTCCAGCAAGCGCAGCTGCTGGCCCCATGGTGGGCGCCAATTGTCGTCGTGGTGAACAGACAGATGCCATAGGATGGCTTAAGTTGGGGTCGGATGTACGCTTGAGGATCCGGGTGGGGGGAAGGATTAGAGGAAGAAAGAGATTGAACTCAGGATTGTATTGATTCTCAAGAACTTGGCCAAAGGCCAGACGTTGAAGACGTACGGACTACAAGGTGAGAACCTCTACTAAACCCTAGATCGATTGTCTACCGAATGTCCCCCGCGCAGGGGTGCCCCTCCTCTCATTATATAGGGGAGAGGAGGCTTACAAGAGAAGGAACCCTAGGGGTATCTTTGCTGACCTAAGCTACTTTATAAAGCTTCTTTGGCTCCAGCGATGACGCTTCTGTCTTTAATCAGAGGCTGGTGATCTCCTCATGTATCTTTAACGTCAGCTTCCCCTTTGACGTCAGGGCTTCGACTAAAGCTGAAGTGCTTCGCTCATCTTGTCCTTTGGTCCTTGAGGGATTCTTTGACTGGAGTGCCGACATGCTACAGTTGAGCCTATGCCGGATCTCCGGTATCTTTACCTGTGAGCTCCGGCTTCTTTGCCTTGGTAACTCAATCTCTTATGTTCCTCGTACTTCGGCATACCCCTCCTGGTATACCGGACTGTATCAACTTAGCACAGTTCAAACTTAACTTTGAGGATCCGGATTAATCTTTAATCCGGTATACAAATGGTTCATCATGGCATATTTTCCATAGTCTTGGCCTACCGGGGGCCATCCCCCGGACACTTCTAGGCCTTTGGAGCTCCTTCACTTGTATCTCTTTGGGCCATCACATTATGATACTCTTGGTGGGAGTAAGTATGGATTGGTCATTGTTGATGATTACTCAAGGTACTCTTGGGTCTTTCTCCTTAAGTCTAAGGATGAGACCTATAGAGAGTTCATCATCTTCGTCAAGAAGGCTCAACGAATGTATGAATATGAGATTAAGGCGATAAGGACCGACAATGGCACCGAGTTCAAGAACTACACTATGCAAGAGTTTGTTGATGATGAGGGCATCAAGCATGAGTTTTCAGCTCCATACACCCCTCAACAAAATGGTGTTGTTGAAAGGAACAACAGGACTATTATTGAGATGGCAAGAACCATGTTGAGTGAATTCAAGTCACCCCATAACTTTTGGGGAGAAGCCATCTCTACAGCTGTCCACTACTCCAACCGACTCTTTCTCCGTCCCCTGCATAATAAAACTCCATACGAGCTTCTCATAGGTAACAAGCCCAATGTCATGTACATTCGTGTCTTTGGATGCAAATGTCTTGTTAAGGACAATAGAGGGAAGCTCGGTAAATTTGAAGCTAAGAACTATAGAGGGGACATTGTTGGATATGCAGAGAACTCTCACGCCTATAGATACTACAACAAGTCCACTGGGGCTATTGAAGTATCTTGTGACGTGGTATTCTTGGAGGATAATGGCTCCCAAGTGGAGCAAGCTGTTCCATGTGCTGCAGGTGATGATGATCCTTCTAACGCCATCAAGCTTATGGGCATTGGACACATCTGGCCTACAAAAGTTCATGCTGATGATCAAGATGATGTAATAGAAGTATCAAGCTCAGCCCAAGTGGAGCCTAGCTCAACTCAAGCTGAACCATCAAATGCAGCTCAAGATTTATCCTCTACTCAAGATGAGCCACATTCCGAAGAACAAGAAGAAAGCCCTCAACCCACTAGGCAAGACCATGATGCTGATCAAGAAACATCCTCACCCATGGTCGAGCTCAAGTTGTCCCTCATGATCAAGAACTACCAAAAGATGAATTTATTGACCATGAAGCAACCATTCGGAAGATCAAGGCTGCTTCAAGGGCAAGTGACATGAAAGTGGATCAAGTCCTTGGTAGCATCTCAAGAGGAGTGGTAACTCGTACACATCATGCATTACTTATAACTTATTGTCAACATCATGCTTTTGTGTCTAGCTTTGAGCTACTCAAGGTACATGAAGCCTTGGTTGATCCGGATTTGGTAATTGCCATGCAAGAAGAATTGGAATGTTTCACCCGCAATGAAGTGTTGTCTCTAGTTGAGAAACCCAAAGATCATCGCATGAATGTAATTGGGACCAAGTGGGTGTTCAAGAACAAGCAAGATGAGAATGGCATTGTCATAAGACATAAAGCAAGGTTAGTGGCGCAAGGGTTTGCCCAAATAGAAGGTATGGATTATGAGGACACCTTTGCGCCGGTTGCCCATCTTGAAGCTATTCGTCTTTTACTTGCATTTGCATCTTTTCATAATTTCAAGCTATATCAAATGGATGTGAAAAGTGCATTTTTGAATGGTCCCCTAAAAGAAACTGCATATGTGGCTCAACCTCCGGGTTTCCAAGACCCATGCCGTCCCAACCATGTGTACTTACTCCATAAGACACTCTACGGTCTCAAGCAAGCTCCACGTGCTTGGTATGAGTACCTTAGGGATTTCTTACTCAAGGATGGGTTTAGCATGGGTACGGTCAATTCCACCCTTTTCACCAAGCGGGTTAAAGGGGGTGGCCTATTTCTATGTCAAATATATGTTGATGATATTATATTTGGTGGAACTAACCCTAATCATAACAAAGCTTTTGAGCTATTGATGACTAGGAAATTTAAGATGTCCATGATGGGGGAGTTGAAGTTCTTTCTAGGCTTCCAAGTGAGGCAACTTGCAAAAGGCACCTTCATCTCTCAAGAAAAATATGTAAGGGACATGCTCAAGAAGTTTGACATGGTGAAACCAAGTCCAGTGAAGACAACCATCCCCATAAAGGGGCAGCTTGGCTCATGTGATGGTGAGAAGGATGTGGACCAAAAGGTATACCATTCCATGATTGGATCCTTGCTCTACCTTTGTGCTTATAGGCCGGATATCATGCTAAGTGTAGGGATGTGTGCTTGTTTTCAATCTGCTCCTAAGGAGAGCCACTTGGTGGCGGTCAAACAGATTCTAAGATATCTTGTTCTCACTCCTACTCTCGGGCTGTGGTATCCAAAGGGGTCAACCTTTGAACTCATAGGCTACTCGGATTCCGATTGGGCTGGTGATAAGGTTGACCGGAAGTCTACCTCCGGGGCTTGCCAATTCATTGGCCGGTCATTGATGAGCTAGTCATCCAAGAAACAAAACTCCATCGCCCTATCCACCGCCGAAGCCGAATACATATCTGCGACACCTTGTTGCACTCAGTTGTTATGGATGAAGGAAACCTTGAAATACTATGGTCTGTCTCTTGGTACGGTGCCTCTTCTATGTGACAACGAAAGTGCAATAAAGATCGCCAATAACCCAGTTCAACATTGCCGCACAAAACACATTGACATTCTCCATCACTTCCTACGTGATCATGTTGCCAATGGGGACATTGAGCTCACTCATGTGAGAACAACGTACCAATTGGCGGATATTTTCACTAAGCCTTTGGATGAAGCCCGGTTTGTAAACTTGAGACGAGAACTTGGTATTCTTAATCCCAACAACCAAGATTGAATAACTTCTCGCACTATATTCTTGCATTTATCTTGCTATCTAGCTTAGTGGTGCAGCATATATGGGGATAGTCATCTTACCATGTCTTGGTATGATGCATACCTATGTGTGCAACCTTAATAGAACCAATGTCAAAATATGGACCCAAGCATGTCTCTTCGAGGTCTCATGACATTTGCGCTTTCACATAAGGGGAGAAATCCCCCGCCCTTTTATTTTCCTCTTATGCATCTTAGCCTACTCAACTTTTGAGGCAATATGATCTTAAGTGACATATCTTATATTTTCGATTCGTGCTTAATTCGAATCATGCTCATGGTTGCAATTTGATTTTCTTCTTACCAATGGGCATATCTAGAATCTAAACTCTCTCTAGTCCAACCTATTCTATCCTTCATCTCTATATGTACATGCCCGTGTTGAAATTCTAACAAAAGAGGTCTTTCTAAATTTTCGGTACCAGACCCGGTCCGCTCGAGTGTTGCTTCGCTGAAATTTTCGGCGGCCCGGCCTGGACTGCTGGGTGCTGCTACCGGGTTCCTGTGTCTGGCCCGGCCTGCCGAGCTGATGCCGACCTGGTCGGCAGGTGACGCGGTGGTACCGGGCTGGGTACCGAATTCGCGTGGGGGAGAGGCTACTTACCCCTTGGGAAGTTAGGGATACCTCTTTGGATCCCCTTTCTTCCCCATCACATCTCTCCACCATAGCCACCATTACCACACCTCCCTCATCTCCAAGGAGGTTGATTCAACCCTTGGAACTCCGGATCCATCCCCTCCCCTTGCTCCCCTCATCATTTGGAGCATCTCCACCGAAGGGATTCAAGATTGGCCAAGCCATTTGGGAGGACTTTGGATTTCCACCCAAGCAAAGCTTCCTCCATTAGAAGCTCTTCTCTGCCAAGTTAGGGCAAGGATAGCATGTCTTCGGGTAACTTCATCTTGTCTTCATCCCCCTCCTCAAGTGTTCTTCCTTTTGTTACCCAACATATGAACTTTAGGATTTAGGGTTAGATCTTGTGCCATTAGGAGTCAACCACTTCTACTCATGACTCTCACTTCATCATAGTTAGTTTTGCAAAAGTTTGTGAGCAATTTTTGGAGCAAACAAGACGAAAGAAAATTTGGAGATTTTACTCTCGAAAAATTTCGGTATGTGACCCAGATGGACCGGACTACCCGCCGAGTTACTCGAGCACCTCACCCGACATGCTGGGTGCCGCTGGCCGGTAACCCGGTCTCTGGTCCGGCCTGCCGGGACCCATGCCAGGTTGTTTTTGTTGCCTCCAAAAGTTCACTTTTGTAATTTTGTTCTTTTTGGCCTCCGTTTCTCGGGCATGTACACTTATCCTTGCTGCTCCTCTATGCTCTCTTTTTCACAGGTGATGAGGCTAATGACTCGGACTTTGTTCCTCCGACATCCCGTCGGGGCAAAGGCCACATGGTTGAGACTGGTGGTAGTTAAGGTGCTAGCCGTACCAAGCACCAGGCCAAAAGAAAGAAAGCCCCAACTCCAAGACTTGGTTCCAGGGAAGATGATGAGTATGCCGAGTTTTCTCACGAAGCCGAGCATCCGTTGACGTCGAAACCCCCCGGCGGCGCGAGACGGGCAACACGGTAGAGCCGGGAACAACTAGGGCTGCGGCTGGCCCCGGTCCCTCCGAGCGACGGCCCGCAAAGCCTCCTGGTCGCACGCGCCGATGTTTATCACAAGGGCGTGCCACCTGACCTATACCTGGTCGGGAAGGTGTGGATGATGCCTCGCTTAGTTTCCTGCAGGGCACACACGTAAACGTTAAATACGAGCCTCGATCGGCTCTCGGGTTATCCCGTGAATCGGCTCAAAGAGCCGATCCACCCATGATTCGGACGGGGTGTCCGAATATATGGTGGTCCAGCTTGATCAAGGTAAAGCTAATGAGATCTACGACGATTTAGGGTTTTCACCGCATAATCGGATCGTCCTACTCGGGATTGGGCCTCGCGCTCGCGCACGGTGATCGTAAGCCGATCCTAGACAGGGCCTAAAAACCAACACGAGGTTGATCCCCGGAACATCCGTTCTAGGACTAGCAAACGCCACCCTACACGCCGCTGGATCCTCCGACCCCTTGTAAGGCCTAACTATTGCAGATATTAAACTAATCCTTGTAGAACAAGGATGCAATCGTAACGGATCAGATCTACTAAACTATGATCAAGCGGGGTGCCGCCCCTACACCTAAGATAGGTGTAAGGGCGGCTAGACATGCAAGGGTTGCACTACGAAAGCATGTAATATGAAGAACAATGCTAACCCTAACATGTCTAAGATAACTACGTTGCTCGCCATCAAAAAGGCTTCGAGTACGAGCAACGCGTGAACAACGTAGGCAGGCTTGTCGTTGCCTAGATCGCAAGATGCGATCTAGGCAGCATGATGCTTACCGGTAGAAACCCTCGCGACGAAGGGGTTGGCGATGCGCCGAGATTTGTTTGTGGTTGAACGTTGGTTGTTGTTTATTCCATAAACCCTAGATACATATTTATAGTCCAGACGGACTTTCTAATGTGGGCGTGCACCAAACCGTGCACGGGTAAGATTCTAACTTCTAAACTAAGATGCGATCTAATATGTTACAGATACACGGGCAATTAAGCCCAACTTGATATAAAAGGCCGATCCACGTATTCCTTCTATATATATTTCTTCAAACCCATCTTGATCGCGGCCCACCTCAGTCTTGGTCAAATTCTGGTGATAACACATGCCCCCCTGGTTTTGGAAATGACATTTCCAAAATCATTACGCTTTCTTTCGTCGGGTCATGTCGTGGCGGAAGCGAGCTGCCGCGGAATCCCCATCATGATGCCTTGCCCCTTCCACTTCTCCACGTGGCCGTAAAATTTTCCTGTTGGGCAACATCTCCTCGGAAACTGCTGTGGCATTGAATCTCTCTCATATCCCCTTTATTTAACCGTTCCAAACAGCTTGCGTCTCCTTCGTCCTCCTCGCATTAACACCAAAAACCCTCTGTGCCGCCATGTCTTCTTCCTCTTCCTCCGAGTTTTCCTACGGGTCCGACTCCTCCCCGCGAGACGCCGCCGGAAATTCGTGCCCCGGAAGACCGGGACGAGGAGAGCCATGCCTCCTCCATTTGGTCCGAGGACGACAAGTCCTTGACCAGCGGGGATGAAGATCTTCGGTTCCTCGCCGATGGGGAACCGGAGCCAAACAGCGAGGACGACCGGTTCTCCCGGGACGGCTGCCCCACCTCCGAAGAAGAGGGAGAAGAAGACGACGGACGACGACTCCCTCGAGGGCTACCCGCCGGCGAAGCGCCTCCGCATGTGGTGGGACGACGACGGCGGCGGCGACGACGAAGACGGGGATGAAGCCCCCGTGGAGGGCTACGGGAGTAGCGACGAGGAGCCCATCGGCAGCGGTGCCGATGAGAGTTCCGAGGATGACGATGAGGGCGGTGATGGCCCGTAGATTAGGATCTAATAGTATAGGCCTAGCGGTAGTAGATTGGTCAATAGACCCTTCTTTTGTTCTTCCCTCCTTGAGCAATCGGCTTCCCATTGTAAGAAATCCCAATACTAATGAAGAATTCCCTTAGCTTGATTTCGCCGATTTCTTTCATGCTGAGCTTGTCGACTGTTGGCCTAATCCATGCTTAGTGACTGACGGTAACGCATCAGTTTCATGATAATCTGCGAGACAGGCCAATTTAGCCATCCCTCCAAGCTAGCTGGCTTCTGCCGATGACGATGACACATCCGATCTTAGTAAGCTGGCGACTTGATCTTTGAGCAGGCGACTTTAAAAGAGCCCTGAAACCGTCTTGGATGCTCAAACTGATGACTCTGTAACAGAACACCGCTCTCCAAACCAGTTGTGTCGCAGGGCTAGCCGATTCCAACCAAATCGGCTCCCTAGAGCAAAGACCTTTAGGGCGAGCTGCCCCCCGAGCCTTAATGAAGGCGAATCAGCCATGTGCCGACATTAGCCTTAACTCATGACGTAGCCCCAAGCAGAGAACCTTCAAGGTGAGCTGCCCCCCGAGTTTCTTCAGTTCTTCCTGCGCCTTGCCAGTTAGATCGGCTCCTTTCCTTTGGTAGATCTGATGCGATCCATCCTTGACCTGATCCGCACGTCCAGGCTGCTCCTGGCATTGTTCTTGAAGAGAGGATCTAAGCCCTTAGACTACTCCATTGAGGAGCTCTTCCATTAGTGCTCCATTGACCCTCTGATCGTAACAGTTACTCCTCTTAAGTCGATGTCTGCTGCATCGAGTCTGTGCTCGAAAAATTTTCGATTTTTTTTTACGGCCGACTAGTGCATCGGCCCCCATATTCCAATACCCATCACCAAAGGATGAGACGCTTCCATTGCATATCCTCGTGTTCTATCTACACAGGTGCCCCACGAGCCGATTCTGTCAAGAGAATTGATGGTATCGGCTCTGTTGGATAACATGTTGAACCCAGGCAGAATGGTGGGTGAGGATAATTTTGGCCGATTGCTGGAATCGGCCTCCACGTTGCTTGCTCGGTGAAGGTTTTGTAAGTTCCCTTCATGAAGTTTTGGGGCCGATCACAAGGATCAGCCTCGCCACGTTTGTTCATTGATGTGCTCTTGCTACTCGTTCAGGCCGGCAGATAAAACCAGCCCAATCTCTGACTTTATCATGCTGGTGCGCTTGCTGTCGTCCACCTTGGATGTATCGTGTAACCGTGGAGCACTGAGCTTCGTCGGAAGAACGAGCACCATGTTTGTGCCAGCCGATGTTTCATCATCGGCTTTCCTTTGCTTGGGGCGCCACTCCATTTTTCGTGGACGACCCTCTTCATCCAGGGTTCGCTGAACCTTCGCAGCCGGATCGAGGCCTTGCCTTCCTCAATGTATGCAAGTATAACCTCTCGGCTTCTTCCGGGCCGCGCAATCGTTGAACCTCGCGTTTCGGGAACGGGCCGAGTCCGTCGGGGCACCACCGTGGCCGGTGATACCTGTCTTCTTCTTCTCCCCTCGTCTTGAATCTTCGAGATCCTTCAACCGAGGGGACTCAGCTCGTTTGCTCTGTGGCGGGAGAGGTCCTAAGCGCTCGAACACGGACACGTTGGCTGCCTCCTTCTTCTTCCGGTTGCATTACGGGCAATTGCCGATTGTTGGTAATCGGCTCATTCCTGAATCCCGGCGGTTGCTGAAGAAAGGACAATCCCAGTGCTCTGTCCTCGTCGTCTCGGCTCCTTTGCCTTTCCCTTGGCACAACGCTCGTGCTCCTCCTCATCGCGATTATGCCGACGATGTCTTCGGCTTCTCTAGCCAGACGATCTCTTTCATCATCATCAGCTGGACCGTCGGCGTTGGTCGTACTTGACTCACATACTTGTTGAGGAGGTGATCGAGAAGAGGTCGGCGATATCTTATGTTCTTCACTTCTCCCTCTATTACGTAGCGCTTGCCGTCTTGGCGGAGCCGATCGCGTGGAGCGGCTTCCTCCGTTTCTTTGCTATGAGAGCAGCTGCCCTCATCTCCATCCTTGCCGACGTGGTGTCCAAGATCTACCATGTTGATATTACACGAGGAAACCCGGCTGGCACCTCGCATGGCAAGCATACTCCACCATGTTTACGGCGGGAAAGGGGTGTGTGTCGACCTTCATGGCGTATTGGTTGAAAATCAACCGTCCAGTTTTCTATCGCCATTTGGATCTGCTGCCGCCACACCACCGGTCGTTGGTGGTGTGTGAGAACGTGTTATGCCATTTGCGGTATGGCCTTCCATTCAGCTCTTGCACCGTGGGGAGCTTGTGGCCTTCGGGTACCTTTATATGCTTCTCCGCGAGTAAGAGGTCAAAAATCTGCTCCGTCTTAGTCACGTCGAAGTCGAACCCTTTTGGAGGGCCTTGTGGCTTCACCCATTTGCGGGTCACGGGGCCGTCGCTCGAGTCCATTCGGCCACTGCTACCTCATGATCTCCCATGGCACCTTCATCTTCGTTTGCCTCAACCACGATCACCACCAGCTTGAATTTGTCTCGGTAAAGCATCCGGGTGGCGCTTGTTCATATGCGGTCAGCTCTCGCACCATGTGCGCTAACGAAGGTAGTCTCGCAGGAGGCCACGTCCTTGATTGATGATGAGAGACCCACCACCGCCAACTCGATTGCTTCTTTTTCACTTATACGAGCCGAAAAGCATCGGTTCCTAATGGTCTTGAAAGCGCTGGATGTATTCTTGTCACGGTTTCTCCGCGCTTCGACGTAGTTGTGCTAGATCGGCAATGCTAGACTCGGAAGCTTCGAATGGTACTGCTCATGGAGGCTTGCTCTTCCAAGCTGCTTCCAAGTTTGGATGGAGTTCGGTGGTAGCGATGTGTACCACCCGAAAGCCGATCTGTGAGGGATCGTGAGAAGAACCTCACGCGCCAACTCATCCGACGATGAGATCGTGCCCGGTTGTGCCAAATATCGGCTCACATGCTCGATGGAGCTGGACCCATCGACCCACGAACTTTGTGAAGTCGGGAGCCGATATTTGGGTGGCGGCGGGATCGGTTCGTAGCTGTTGGGGTACGGCTTGGTGTAGCCGAACGCTTTCCTTTTCGGCATCATACTCGAGCTGATCTTTCGAAATTGTACAAATCTGATCCCGTTTGATGGTCTGAAGGTGTCGAACCACGAAGATTCGCCAGGGGTGGCATACTTAACCGACCATGCTTGCTTTTCGGTTCTAAGCCAAGCTGGAGGCTCGGGCTTTGGAGGTTCGTCGGGGTGGCGTACTTAGCCAGCCACGATTGCTTCTCGGGATCGGCTCACGGCGTTCCTCCTGCCGTCCCGGAGGCCGGCTGTATTGCAGCTCGGTTCGAGAGTGCCCGGGCGTTGCGGTCCGTGCGTATGCGCACGTGTATCCGTGCGGGATCTCCTTAGGTGGCTCGGGTAGGAATTGGTAGTCACTAGGATCACCACCAACCTTGTAGACGACGTATGCCGATGAGTTCGGCAGTTCGGTGCTACCCATGCGGCGGGCTGGGGCCGGACGGCATCTCTCCTTTGAAAGTCCCCGAGGCCGGTCCCGACGGGGAGTGCCGGTGACTCATGATTTCCTGGACGACGCGCGAGCGACACGCTCCAAGGTGTTCACCGAGGCTCTCGAGTGGCGGTGCGGCGAATGAGACACCATGTAGTTGATCTCCTGCCCGCCGGCGACACGGTGCGCGTTCTTCGACGGAGCGGACGGGTCCACTCCATCGAGCGCGCCTTCGGGTGTGAAGCCCTTCCACCGACGCCATGGGGAGCGGGTTCGGTGGAAGGAGCCGATGAGTTCGGCTTCGAGGGTTGCCTTGATCTCGTCATGCTTCTGCTTGAGCTCAGCAGGCAGATCCGCGTACGTGGCCGGAGTGTCTTCCGCCATCTCGGGTGTAGATGGCGATGTCGTGGATGTCGTCGGCGGTCC
>NC_061511.1:107460860-107546414 GCF_022539505.1 Lolium rigidum
AACAAAGGTGTGACAAGTTGATGGCGTCCCCAGAAACATGGTTACCGCTCAACAAGCAACTTATAAGAACTAAGATACATAAGCGACATATTCTTTACCACAATTGTTTTTTTGGCTACTTTCCCATGAGCTATGTATTGCAAAGACAAGGAATGAATTTTTAAAGGTAGCACGCAAGCAATTTACTTTGGAATGGCAGAAAAATACCACATATTAGGTAGTTATGGTGGACACAAATGGCATAGGTTTTGGCTCAAGGATTTGGATGCATGAGAAGCATTCCCTCTCAGTACAGGGCTTTGGCTAGCAAGGTTGTTTGAAGCAAACACAAGTATGAACCGGTACAGCAAAACTTACATAAGAACATATTGCAAGCATTATAAGACTCTACACTGTCTTCCTTGTTGCTCAAACACTTTTACCAGAAAATATCTAGACTTTAGAGAGACCAATCATGCAAACCAAATTTCAACAAGCTCTACGGTAGTTCTCCACTAGGTTTAAACTACATGATGCAAGAGCTTAAACATGATCTACTTGAGAGCTCAAAACAATTGCCAAGTATCAAATTATTCAAGACAATATACCAATTACCACATGAAGCATTTTCTGTTTCCAACCAAATAGCAATAAATGAAGCGACTTTCAACTTTCGCCATGAACATTAAAAGTAAAACTAAGAACACCAGTGTTCAATATGAAAAAGCGGAGCGTGTCTTTCTCCCACACAATGAATGCTAGGATTCGATTTTATTCAAACATAAACAAAAATAAAAGCAAACAGATGCTCCAAGTAAAGCACATAAGATGTGACGGAATAAAAATATAGTTTCACTAGAGGTGACCTGATAAGTTGTTGATGAAGAAGGGGATGCCTTGGGCATCCCCAAGCTTAGATGCTTGAGTCTTCTTGAAATATGCAGGGATGAACCACGGGGGCATCCCCAAGCTTAGACTTTTCACTCTTCTTGATCATATCATATCATCCTCCTCTCTTGATCCTTGAAAACTTCCTCCACACCAAACTCAAAACAATCTCATTAAAGGGTTAGTGCATAATCAAAAATTCACATGTTCAACAAGGATACAATCATTCCCAACACTTCTGGACATTACCCAAGGCTACTAAAATTTAATGGAGCAAAGAAATCCACTCAAACATAGTAAAAGAGGCAATGTGAAATAAAAGGCAGAATCTGTCAAAACAGAACAGTCCGTAAAGACGAATTTTTTCGAGGCACTTAAATTGCTCAGATGAAAAAGCTCCAGTTGAATTAAAGTTGCGTACATATCTGAGGATCACGCATGAATTTTTTCAAGATTTTACGAGTTTCCTACAGAGAGAACAACGCAAATTCGTGACAGCTAAAAATCTGTTTCTGCGCAGAAATCCAATCTAATATCAACTTTCTATCAAAGACTTTACTTGGCACAACAATGCAATAAAATAAAGATACAAAGGTATTGCTACATTAGTAACAAGCACCTTGACTCAAATATAAAACAAAAATTGCAGAAATAAAAACGATGGGTTGTCTCCCATAAGCGCTTTTCTTTAACACCTTTCAGCTAGGCGCAGAAGATTTTAATGATGCTCACATGAAAATAGAAAATGAAGCAAAAGGAGCATAAAGAAGCAAATTAGAAACACATTTAAGTCTAACCCGCTTCCTATGCATAGGAATCTTGTACACAAATAAATTCAAAAAGAACAAAGTGACAAGCATAGTAAGATAAAACAAGAGTAACTTCAAAAGTTTCAGCATATAGAGAGGTGTTTTAGTACTATGAAAATTTCTACAACCATATTTTCCTCTCTCATAATAATTTCCAGTAGCATCATTAATAAACTCAACAATATAGCTATCACATAAAGCATTCTTATCATGATCCACATGCATAAAAGTACCAGTACTCTCCACACAAGCATAATCAATTTTATTAGTAATAGTGGGAGTAAAACTATCACAACCATCATTGTAATCATCATAAATTGCAGGCATGGTATAATCATAATAAACTTTATCCTCCATAGTAGGTGGCACCAAAATACCACTACCATTATAATCATCATAAATGGGAGGCAAAGTATCATCAAAGAAAATTTTCTCCTCAAAACTTGGGGGACTAAAAATATCACAACCAGCTTCCCCAAGCTTAGACTTTTCCATAGCATTAAAAATAATAGTGTTCAAAGAATTCATGCTAAAAACATTGCTACAACTATTTTGCAAACAAAGTTCCATGGGTTTTTTAATTCTCTCTTCAAACACATCATGTCCTAATTCAATATAAAGTTCATAAAGATATTTAATTTTTTTGTTGTTTTCCATTAAACCTAACTAGTGAAGTCACACAACTTAGGATTCTCAGGAGTATTCATTTTAGCAATAATCAAAACCGAATTAAATAAAGTAAAACAAGTAACTAATTTTTGTGTGTTTTTGATATAGAGAAAGCAAACAAGACAGAAAATAAAATAAAGCAAGACAATAAACAAAGTAAAGAGATTGGATGTGAGAGACTCCCCTTGCAGCGTGTCTTGATCTCCCCGGCAACGGCGCCAGAAAAATGCTTGATGGCGCGTGAAGCACACGTCCGTTGGGAACCCCAAGAGGAAGGTGTGATGCGTACAGCAGCAAGTTTTCCCTCAGTAAGAAACCAAGGTTTATCGAACCAGTAGGAGAAGAAGGCCACGTGAAGGTTGTTGGTGAAGGAGTGTAGTGCGGCGCAACACCAGGGATTCCGGCGCCAACGTGGAACCTGCACAACACAATCAAAATACTTTACCCCAACTTAACAGTGAGGTTGTCAATCTCACCGGCTACTCGTAAACAAAGGATTAAACGTATGGTGTGGAGAATGATGTTTGCTTGCAAAGAACAACGAGAGAACAATGATTGCAGTAGGTTGTATTTCAGATGTAAAATAATGGACCGGGGTCCACAGTTCACTAGTGGTGTCTCTCCAATAAGATAAATAGCATGTTGGGTGAACAAATTACAGTTGGGCAATTGACAAATAGAGATGCACATACATATCATGATGACTACTATGAGATTTACTTAGGGCATTACGACAAAGAACATAGACCGCCATCCAGCATGCATCTATGCCTAAAAAGTCCACCTTCGGGTTAGCAGTCGCACCCCTTCCAGTATTAAGTTGCAAACAACAGACAATTGCATTAAGTATTGTGCGTAATGTAAACAATACAAATATCCTTAGACAAAGCATTAATGTTTTATCCCTAGTGGCAACAGCACATCCATAACCTTAGAACGTTTTGTCACTGTCCCAGATTCAATGGAGGCATGAACCCACTATCGAGCATAAATACTCCCTCTTGGAGTCACAAGTATCAACTTGGCTAGAGCCTCTACTAGCAACGGAGAGCATGCAAGAACATAAATAACATATATGATAGATCAATAATCAACTTCACATAGTATTCCATATTCATCGGATCCCAACAAACACAACATGTAGCATTACAAATAGATGATCCTGATCATGATGGGCAGCTCACAAGATCTAAACATGATAGCACAAGAGGAGAAGACAACCATCTAGCTACTGCTATGGACCCATAGTCCAAGGATGAACTACTCACGCATCAGTCCGGAGGCGGGCATGGTGATGTAGAGCCCTCCGGTGATGATTCCCCTCTCCGGCAGGGTGCCGGAGGCGATCTTCGAACCCCCGAGATGGGGTTGACGGCGGCGGCGTCTCAGTAACTTTTCTCGTATCGTGGCTCTCGGTACTAGGGTTTTCGCGACGAAAGGATTATATAGGCGAAGGGGCAGAGTCGGGGGACGCTCGAGGGGCCGACCCCATAGGGCGGCACGCCAGGAGGTGGGGCCGCGCCCCCCTATGGTGTGGCTGCCTCGCGTCCCCTCTTCGTCTCCTCTTCGGTGTTCTGGAAGGTTCCGTGGAAAATAGGACCGGGGGCTTTTGTTTCGTCCAATTCCGAGAATATTTCCTGTGTAGGATTTCTGAAACCAAAAACAGCAGAAAACTGGAACTGGCGCTTCGGCATCTTGTTAATAGGTTAGTACCGGAAAATGCATCAAAATGATGTAAAGTGTATATAAAACATGTGAGTATTGTCATAAAACTAGCATGGAACATAAGAAATTATAGATACGTTTGAGACGTATCAGCCCACAAGAAACATATATTACAACAACGACTCCAACGAGTCAGGAATACAAATATACAATACAAAGATCCAAATCATACAGAAGATCAAATACATCCGAGTACGGACAAGATGCAAATTGGACTAAGAGTCCTGAAGATAAATGATGGCGTCCATAACCCTGCCCAAGCCAAGCCGGAAGGGTAACCTTGCAAATTCGTCTTCATCGGACATGTCTTCATACCTGCCCGGTTATGTCCCAAAGCAGCAACAAGTACGGGTTCGTACTTAACAAGACTTCAAGACGTATAAGCATTCGTCAACCAGTCGTCCTTTGTACTTGAGGCACGCAGGGGACTTAGAGGACGCAAGAGGAACGTCATAGGCAATATGGTCGGGTTAAGTGGCAGCGCGCAAGCACTAAAAACCTATAGAGACACTCTACAACATTCGTCTAATCAGAGAAGATGAGAGAACGCATAAGCTAGCAGTTCTATACTCTGCAAACAAAACCCAGCCGATGCGATCCCCCTTCGCAAAGAATACTGGCAAAGGCACTCACACTATTGCCAAGTTTTATTAGGTAACCGTTGTAGTAATGCTATATTACTACGGAAGTTATTAGCAAATTATTATCAACCAGATAGTGGTGTAAGTTGTTCTATGATCAAGCCATACAATTCCAAATCGTCCATAACCGCGGACACGGCTTATCGATAAGATGTACACCCTGCAGGGGTTGCCCAAATGTAACCATAGGCATGCTCGAACCCGCGGTGCAAATGCGGAGTCTCACAACAAGACCGTTCCCAATGCAAGAGAAAGTTTAAGGGGAGCCACCCCGCTAAGCTACCCGTGACTAAGTTCGGCCGTACTCTGATACGGACCCAGAGGTTTGTGTCAACGACTAGGCTAAGTGTGAACAACCTGCTGTCGCTAATCGTTCCATGAGATGAGTACAATATAGAATATAAACACCCGAAGGCAACATGAAGTAAATAGTGCATGTCGTGCATATGAGCAAATAAAACCAAGGTTGTGGCTCCCAATAAACAGACTCGAGGAAAGGCAGTGGGTGATGGGGGTCCCACTCCCCCACGTACGTGTAGAGCGCTCAATCTCAGAACAGATAACAAGAACTCGGGTCCTAGGGGACATTAGCGAGTCAAAACTCCGATGCTTGCGCAAAGGTGCTCACAGATGTCTCTGCTTACAATTTTTAGTTGTTAACATTAAGTAAAGCATGAGTATGTCCAACAAATATATCCATAATCCATGTGTCATGATGCCCCAACAGATAACCCGATAAGATAGCGATAACGGTAACGAGATATAAACGGCACTAGCATGCACTACGACTCGCAAGGCAGTCCCGATAACGAAACAATAGTTGTATGAGGGTGGTGGAGGCAATATGGGCTGCTTGAGGTAAACAGTGGATAGGACACGTGACAAGAATGCAACTCAAGGCTAGCATAAGAGAGAAGGCAAAATAAAATAGGTGAGCGACTCCTGCAGAGACAGGAGTTTAGGAAATGCTTGCATGTTAAAGCTTGCCGAGGAACATCCGGAGGACATGTCGTATCTCACAACACCACTTCGCGATCCTATCCGGGAAGAAGAAAATGCTGGAACAAACAACGTATGCAAATATTACTACTACGGATGAAGAACCGGCATGATAAAGATGATATGCATGACATGACGGCGACGGTGCAATGCGTCTATCCATGTTAATCGGAGTCGGAACCCCGGACAAACAATTAAGGTTGGACTTGCATTTCTACCGACAAAGTTAAGTGTTGGTTAGCATGGCAACACAAGGCATGGGTGCGCTACATCAATATTAGACGGAGCGGGGAAACCTTAGTCGGTATACAAAATACTCCGTATATATGTGAGGTGGAAATGCGAAACTATCAACGCGCGACATGATGCGAGATGCAAACAGATGAATGGATGACATATTCATGTTCATTGTATTTTTGTTATCAATTTTCATATAGAACACATTACCATAGGAGCTATATTTTGCAAGATGTGAAATAAACATTTTTTGCCAAAAAAAATAAAACCGATCAGAGGAGACTTGGGCTGGAAGGGCGTCGGGCTGCTACCTGCCGAACTGGGCGAGGACACGCTAGCGGCCTACGGGCTGATGGCCATGCTTGCGTTGGGCTGCACAAGGATGGAAACTGGGCCGAGGCCGGTTAGTGGCGCCAGATCTGATTCAAGAATTAGAGACAAAAAGTCTGTCTTAATTACCATATTGGAGATTTGAACACAAGATGTCCTGCAACGAGGTGGGTAGGACGAACCAGTGGACTAGTGCGTTGTTGTTGAACAAACTGGACTGCACCACGTTTTGAAGCAAAGACAGGCACAGCTCGGGCCAAGATGGCCATGGCGGAGCATGCAGATCAAGCACGGATCTGACGAACCAGGAAGCGTGAGGCCTTGGGAGCGGGCGTGTTTGACGCGGGGGTTCAAGGGGAGACTGCTAGTGGTGGTCTTGGCGCAGGGGAACCACCAGAGGGGCGCCGACGACGAGCACCTGCGACGGAAAAACGACATCAACATCGGTAGTTCAATTGAGAGCGGGAGGGAGTTGAACGAGAGCTCCGGGAGAACGATTAGATTACGAGGATCATGAATCCACGGTCGATAGCGTCGGGGGAGTACGATGGTGGCCGGATTTGGTGAAGAAGGACGACGACCGACGCCGGGAATCACCGACCGTACGCTTGATTGGACGAGCCCCGGCTCGATTCCTTGCACACGGGGGAAGAGGACGGCGAGGCGCTTCTAACGGTGCCCTCAGAACGGCGAGGGGGGTGTGGAGCGGCGGCGCCATGGAGAGGATGGTGGTGGCAGTAATGTTGGGTTTTCCCTTTGTTTGCTCACGGAGAAGAGAAAATAAGGAAGGGTGGAGGAAGGTAGGTAGCGGCGGTGTGGATGGGAGAGAGGGCTAGGGTTTGCTGCTGTGCTGGGGTGGGGATTAAAAAGAGAGGAGGGAGGAGCAGGTGGGAGCGTGGTGAGGACCATGGGCACACTCACGCACATGGCGTGCCTTGGCTGTTGTTGTCCAGCGATGAAGAAAAGGGAAAGAAAGAGGCCTCGTTTTGCGAAGGGGTATGCGGGCTGGTCTGGCCAAGGAAAGAGAGAGGAGGTGGGCTGCCAGAGGAAAAGGGAAAAGAGAGAGATGGGCTAGAATGGAGGTAGTACAATGATGTACTGGCACATGACACTTATTTGGTGGCAATTGTGAAAGACTAACTGTTACCACCAGATTTTGGCTAAATCAGGAGATGGGCCGCGATCAAGATGGGTTTGAAGAATATACATGGAAGAAATACGTGAATCGGCCTTGTGTACCAAGTTAGGGCTAATTGCCCGTGTATCTGTAACATATTAGATTATGAGTCGGTTAGGAGATAGAGTTTTACCCGTGCACGGTTAGGTGCACACCTAAATTAGAAAGTCCCCGGGACTATAAATATGTATCTAGGGTTTATGGAATAAACAACAACCAACGTTCAACACAAACAAATCTCGGCGCATCGCCAACTCCTTCGTCTCGAGGGTTTCTCCGGTAAGCACCATGCTGCCTAGATCGCATCTTGCGATCTAGGCAGCACAAGCCTATCTCGTTGTTCATGCGTTGCTCGTGCTCGAAGCCTTTTTGATGGCGAGCAACGTAGTTATCTTAGATGTGTTAGGGTTAGCATTGTTCTTCGTATCATATGCTGTCGTAGTGCGACCCTTATACATCTAGCCGCCCTTACACCTATCTTAGGTGTAGGGGCGGCACCCCGCTTGATCATAGTTTAGTAGATCCAATCCGTTACGGTTGCTCCTTGCTTTGCAAGGATTAGTTTAATATCTGCAATAGTTAGGCCCTACAAAGGGTTGGAGGATCCAGCGGCGTGTAGGGTGTAATTCGCTAGCCCTAGAAAGGATGTTCCGGGGATCAACCTCGTGTTGGTTTTTAGGCCCTATCTAGGATCGGCTTATGATCACCGTGCGCGAGCGCGAGGCCCAATCGTGAGTAGGATGATCCGATTATGCGGTGAAAACCCTAAATCGTCGTAGATAGTTTTAACTTTATCTTGATCAAGCAGGACCACCATATATTCGGACACCTTGTTCGAATCATGGGTGGATCGGCTCTTTGAGCCGATTCACAGGATAACCTGAGAGCCGATCGAGGCTCGTATTTAATGTTTACGTGTGTGCCCTGCAGGAAACTAAGCGAGGCATCATCCAACACCTTCCTGACCAGGTATAGGTCAGGTGGCACGCCCTTGCGATAGCATCGGACGTGTGACCAGGAGGCTTTGCGGGCCGTCGCTCTGAGGGACTGGGGCCAGCCGCAGCCCTAGTTGTTCCCGGCTCTACTGTGTTGCCCGTCGCTGCCCGCCGGTGGGTTTCTGACGCCAACACATTCTGGCACGCCCGGTGGGACAATCTTCGGCATCCACCGCATCGCCATCTACATCCGAGATGGCGGAAAACACCCCGGTCAAGTATGAGGATCTGCCTGACGAGATCAAGGCAGCCCTCGAAGCCGAACTCATCGGCTCCTTCGAGAAGACCCGTTCGCACGGTATCAAGCTCAATGGAAACACACGTCCGTTGCCTGGCGTCAATGTGGTGGATCTCAGCCACTCCATATGCGAGCCAGAGTTCTCCTTTGGTGTCAACATGGCAGGGCTTGCAAGCCGCCATGGCAAAGATGAAGCAGAAAGCAGCCACTCCCGTGGCAAGGATAAAGAGGAGGCTGATCCACACGACCGGCCCCAAGATGATGACAGACGGTACCTGACAGAGGAGGAAGTAAGAAGCGTGCGGTATCAACGTCCACTCTCCGTGCATCTCCTCAACAAATATGAGCAGCAGTACGACCGACGTCGGCGCTACGACGTAGATGATGAGAGGAATTGTCGGTCTAATGCAGAGGACAGGAGGTACCGTCGGCATGATAGAATCAACGACGGGTATAAGCGTCACGCTAGAGGGAGGTCAAGGGGGCAGGATGACATGGATAGGCACTGGGACTGTCCTTTCTTCAAACATTGCTGGGACTCAGGGATGAGCCGATTGCCAACAATCGAGAACTGCCCAGAATGCAAACAAAGGAAGAAGGATGCAGCTAACGTGTCCGTGTTCAAGCGTCTAGGGCCTCTCCCGCCTCGGAACACATTTGCTGAGTCCGCTCGAGTGGAAGATCTCGAGGAACTAGAGGACGATGATGAAGAAGATAGCTATCATCGGCCAAGGTGGTGCCCTGATGGGCTCAGCCGTTCCCAGAAGCGAAGGGTTCAGCGTCTACGCGGGTTGGAAGAAGCTGAAAGATTATACCTGCACACGTTGAGGAAGGCACGGCCTGATCTGGCCGCCAAAATTCAGCGAACCCTGGACGAAGAAGGTCGGCCACAAAGAAAGGAGTGGCGCCCCAAGCAAAGGAAAGCCGATGATGAGACATCGGCTGGCACAAACATGGTCTTCATCCTTCCAACGAGTTTAGCGCTCCAAGATTATATGAAGCACCTGTGGCACAATTGGATCTGCGGCCCACGGCCGGTCATCTTTGAGAAGCCGCGAGAGAGAAGTTACAGGCATCTGAAGGCCCTGTACTTGCGAGGTTACATCAATGGGCAGCCTGTCAATAAGATGTTGGTGGACACCGGAGCGGCAGTCAACATTATGCCATACTCCATGCTACGGCGGTTGGGACGCTCTAGCTCAGATTTGATCAAGACCAATGTGACACTGAGTGATTTCAATGGCCAAGCATCTGACGCACAAGGTGTTCTGAATGTGGATCTGACCATAGGAAGGAAAACCGTCCCTACGACGTTCTTTATTGTCGACAGCAAGAGTACCTATGCTGTCCTACTAGGGAGAGATTGGATCCACGCCAACTGTTGCATTCCGTCCACGATGCACCAATGCCTAATACAGTGGGATGGAGATGAAGTAGAAGTCGTCCACGCAGATGATTCAGTCGAGATTTCAACAGCTGGCATGGACGTTTGGGAGACATCAGGCCAAGAGCCACTCTCAGGCATCAATTTGGACGACTGCGAGCTCATCGACGTGACAAAGAACGGGGTTAGGCTGGTTTTATCCACCGGCCTGACCGTGTAACAAAGCAAACGTCGATGGACGAACGTGGCAAGGCTGATCCTTGTGATCGGCCCCAAAAATTTATGGAGGAACGTTACAAAACCTTCATCGAGCAAGCAACGTGGAGGCCGATTCCAGCAATCGGCCAAAATTGTCCTCACCTTCCATTCTGCTTGGGTTCAACATTTGATCCAACAGGGAATACCTAAAGAGCCGATACCATCAATTCTCTTGACAGAATCGGCTCGGGGGGCATCTAGGTGGATAAAACACGAGGATATGAAGAAGGAGTATCTTTCAAACGCCCAGCAGCCTAAGATATCCTTTGATGATGGGTGTTGAAGTGTGGGGGCCGATACATAAATCGGCCGTAAAAAATTCAAATTTTTTTAAGCACAGCCGATACAGCAGACATCGACTTAAGGATGTCAAGCCGATGCATGGCCATCGACTCAAGAGGTATAACTGTTATAATCGGAGGGTCAATGGAGCAGGAAGAGGACCACGAAGAGAGACTCTAATGGAAGAACTCCTCAATGGAGTGGTTTAATGGCTCGGATCCCCTCTTCAAGAACAATGCCAAGAGCAGCATGGGTGTGCAGATCAGGCTAAGGGTGGGTTGCCTCAGATCCACCAAAAGAAAGGAGCCGATCTGACCTGCAAAGACAAAGAAGTGGACTGAAGAAGCTCGGGGGGCAGCTCATTCTGAAGGTTCTCTCGCTCCGGAGAGCCAATTTTGTTGAAATCGGCCGGCTCTGCATCATGACTTGAAAACCGATGACGACACGTTTGATTAGCCCACTGCTATGCTCGCCTTGGTAGAGGCTCGGGGGGCAACTGACTGCGTAGATATTCTGTTCTTAAGAAGCCGATTGGGATTTTATCGGATAGCCCTCCATCATAACCTTTTTAAAGGGGATTGGGCAGGTTTGAAGAGTATCACTAAATATCTGAAAACCCAGAGGTATCAACTTCAGCATCAAGTCGTTTCAGCAGTGGTTCTGGGACTCTCGTAAGGGCGTTGATCTGCCTAGTTGTCCGCTAGAGCTTAAAGTCATCGGTTCGAAAAGGCGAAAGATAGATCGTGAAGGATTGATATGTTAACCTCACCTTTCGGGCATTGATCAAATTCACGATCGCTCCGATGTCATTAAGCATTGGCTAGGTAACGATCGGCGGAATCAGTATGAAGGGAAATCGGCTAAATTGGCATAAAGGAAATCAGCAAAATCAAATTGGGGAATTTCTTCATTGATAAGCCAGAGTTCTTACATAGAAGAGCTGATTGCTCTCAAAAGGGAGTACTAAGGGGATACATTGCCCCGTCTACTACTGCTGATCCTATACTAAGGGTCCTATCTACGGGCCGTCGCTGCCCTCGTCGCCGCTGTCGGCACTGCTCCCGGCGGGATCGTCGTCGCTGCTGTAGCGGCCGCCGGCGGGACCTTCGTTGTCCTCGTCCTCCTCGTCATCGTCGTCGTCGTCGCTGTCGTAGTCACTGAGATTCCCTGGCCAGGGGCAGTGGCGCTTGGCCGGCGGCTCGTCGCAGGGGCTGTCATCGTCGTCCTCCTCCTCCTCCTCCCCCACCTCCTCAGAGGTGGTGAAGTCATCCCAGGAGAAGCGATCGTCGTCGCTCTCCTCCTCTGATTCCCCGTCGGCGAGGAAGCGGAGGTCGCTCTCCCCACTGGTCAAGGACTTGTCGTCCTCGGACCAAATGGAGGAGGCGTGGTCTTCCAGGTCCCATTCTTCTGATGCGCGAATGTCCGGCGGCGTCTCGCGGGAGGAGGAGGACCCAAGGGAAAGTTCCGATGAGGTGGAGGAAGAGGAAGACATGGTGCGCAGAAGGGCTTTTGGAGTGCTAATGCGGAGAGGATGAGGAGGAGAGCTGTTCGGTGCGGTTAAATAAAAGAAGTGGGGATTTAATGTTCGAACAGTTTTCGAGGAGGTGGTGCCAAAAAACTGTCAAATCGTGCAGAGAAGTTGGGAAGGCAAGTTGTCATGATGGAAAATACTGCGACGGTTCTGCTCTGCCACGACATGACCCCTTGGAGGAAAAAACAGAGTGGTTTTGAAATTATCATTACCAAAACCAGGGGGGCATGTGTTACCACCAGATTTTGGCTAAATCAGGAGATGGGCCGCGATCAAGATGGGTTTGAAGAATATACATGGAAGAAATACGTGAATCGTCCTTGCGTACCAAGTTAGGGCTAATTGCCCGTGTATCTGTAACATATTAGATTATGAGTCGGTTAGGAGATAGAGTTTTACCCGTGCACGGTTAGGTGCACACCTAAATTAGAAAGTCCCCGGGACTATAAATATGTATCTAGGGTTTATGGAATAAACAACAACCAACGTTCAACACAAACAAATCTCGGCGCATCGCCAACTCCTTCGTCTCGAGGGTTTCTCCGGTAAGCACCATGCTGCCTAGATCGCATCTTGCGATCTAGGCAGCACAAGCCTATCTCGTTGTTCATGCGTTGCTCGTGCTGAAGCCTTTTTGATGGCGAGCAACGTAGTTATCTTAGATGTGTTAGGGTTAGCATTGTTCTTCGTATCATATGCTGTCGTAGTGCGACCCTTATACATCTAGCCTCCCTTACACCTATCTTAGATGTAGGGGCGGCACCCCGCTTGATCATAGTTTAGTAGATCCAATCCGTTACGGTTGCTCCTTGCTTTGCAAGGATTAGTTTAATATCTGCAATAGTTAGGCCCTACAAAGGGTTGGAGGATCCAGCGGCGTGTAGGGTGTAATTCGCTAGCCCTAGAAAGGATGTTCCGGGGATCAACCTCGTGTTGGTTTTTAGGCCCTATCTAGGATCGGCTTATGATCACCGTGCGCGAGCGCGAGGCCCAATCGTGAGTAGGATGATCCGATTATGCGGTGAAAACCCTAAATCGTCGTAGATCGTTTTAACTTTATCTTGATCAAGCAGGACCACCATATATTCGGACACCTTGTTCGAATCATGGGTGGATCGGCTCTTTGAGCCGATTCACAGGATAACCTGAGAGCCGGTCGAGGCTCGTATTTAATGTTTACGTGTGTGCCCTGCAGGAAACTAAGCGAGGCATCATCCAACACCTTCCTGACCAGGTATAGGTGAGGTGGCACGCCCTTGCGATAGCATCGGACGTGTGACCAGGAGGCTTTGCGGGCCGTCGCTCTGAGGGACTGGGGCCAGCCGCAGCCCTAGTTGTTCCCGGCTCTACTGTGTTGCCCGTCGCTGCCCGCCGGTGGGTTTCTGATGCCAACACTAACTACATGATATATGGCTAGTGGAGTCTTGGGTGATTTGCATAAAGCCATTTTTATCCTATATTTTATTTAAAACAAAACATTTGTAAACTTTAAATGATATTATAAACAGCCTCATGGTTAAATCCACCATGAGTTTTTAAACAAATCACATGGTTACGACCACCATGAGTTTTATAGAGTTGATTTCACAATTTTAAAACATTCAGAAAAGGTGATGAGATTCTTCCATACATTCCCTGTCTAGGAGCTCAAATTGTCCATAACCGGGGACACGGCTAAGATCTTAGGTTTAACTCTCGAGAGGTTGTGCACTTTCACCTTACGACCCATTCTACCCAAAGAGAAGAATGAGACAAGATCTTTAAGAAGGAGAATTCAACCATACCATCTAGACCCGTTCCCCTTGGTCGTCGCCACATCTGAATGTCTAGCAAACAAGTTGAACCTCACAACTTAATTAATCCTGGCAGAGCCCATAATACCATAAGGCTGCACTTGAAGCTATCTAAACATGGACGACTTGGTAATCTCTTTGTTCCTGGGTGGCCAACCACAAGTGAACCCTCAGGTGACAACCACCACACCCCTGGTTACATCCACCCAGGTGTTTCATTCAGGTTGTTAATTTTAAATTTTCAAACACTTACAACCAAAACAATGAAACAGCATTGGCATTTGATGTTGCTAGGCAAACTTAGCATTTCTAGCAGTGGGTTCAGGAGTGGCTACACACTACTAGGTTTGCTAGAATAGCATAATACTTTAATTTTGAAAACAAAACCCTACCATGCATACTAAATTAAAAACACTAATGCATAATACAAAATAGGTAGGATTTGAATGTCACTTGCCTTGATCAAAGCAACCAACACACTCGCAACAATCGCAAGTGTAGCTCTGATCTTCTTCACAATCTAATCAAACAAACAGAAGCAAAAATAAACATAACATTCAAGATGAATAATCATAGACATGTATTCATGCATGATATGCACCATTTAATTTCACGCATAGGTATGATGTGACAATGTTGTATTTAGTGTCCCCTGGTATTTATAATGTTGGTAATGTTCTCTGGTTGTATTTGTTTTATTAAGATTTTATTTATAGCACTATTAATCACTTCAAGAATGCATAAATACCAATTAAAATGGAAAATGTAGTATTTATGTTTTGTAAAAATCTAAACCTAACATCTCTGGATAGGGTACAGTAATACAAGACTATAGCAATTGGAATCACTCAAAAATAGTTTATAGATTTTGAATTAGAGGCAAAATATTGATTTGCACAAAATTTGCAATAGCAAGTTTGTGCACGTATCAAAGTTGATCAACTCTGGTTCCATGGTGTTCTACAAGTTCTAAGGATTCCATAGACTACAAAAAAGTAAATTTTGGACCACTGGATTAATTGTTACGAATTTTATAGTGGCATAGATTGAATTCTCTGTTTTGAATTATGGTGCAAAACTTTCTACAGTTTCTATACTGTATTGTTGGATAGATGTGTTCTACAGATTACAAGCTTTCTAACGATATAAAGTTTGTAAATTTTGGACCTGCGATTGATTTATATTGATTTTACAAGTTGGACATCAAATCTGGAATTTAAAACGAATTTAAACAGAGTTTGACTTATTTTGACCGGGGGTGCTGACTGGGATGACAGGTGGCAGCGTCTGATTCGCCAGTACCGATTCGGCTCGGTCATCTAACACGATTCGCTGGATCTAGATCTAACGATCCAAAAAAAGAAGTGGAGATAAGGAGGAGAGGAGCTCACCTTGGCCGGGCCGACGGTGATGGCGCGGCGGCGGCTCGGGTGGTGGGCGTCAGCGACGATGCAGAGGCTCTCTGGCTCGACGAAGGTGCGGACGGGGATCCACGCATCGAGGCCGAGACGGTGGTGGCAGTGGCGTGCGGCCGGAGGTGGCGGCTCGGGAGCTCGCTCCGGCGAGCATTTGGAGCAGCCTGGCGGCGCTTTAGCGAGAGAGGAGAGGGGGAAAGGAGAGAGGAGGGGCAGGGGCTTTAAGGGGTGCTCGGGGGCGTCGAGGTGGGGGCGTGGGGCGAGTGGGGTGATGCGTGCGGGGAGGTGGCCAGGGTGGGGGAGCGGTTTGAGGTTGAAGATGGGCGCGCCGACAGGTGGGCCCCACCTGTCGGTGAGAGAGAAGAGAGAGGGAGGGGCTGGTGGCGCGTGGGCCGTTTTCTGCCGGGCTGGGATGGCTCGTCTTGGGCTGGCCCAGTTCGGCCGGTCTGCTTTATTTTTTTTCTTTTCTTTTATTTTCTCTTTTCCATTTCTCCTTTTGTTCATAACTTTTGATTAAAACCTCCAGATGACTTCAAATTTGTTTCTAAAAATTTGAAAAATTCAGAATAGGGTTTTAGGACTAAAAGAGACAAGTTTAATATTCATTGGAAAAATAATAAAATAAATTTTGTTCACAGGATAAATAGCAACATAATGCAATTAGGGTTTTGACTTATTAGGGCTTATTTATTTTATTTGCCTTTATTGCATGAATGATATGAATGCATGATGTTTTTTGAATTTTGAAAACTTGGGATGTTACACATATCTTACAGGTTTTATAAATTGCATGTTTTAATTATTTATGTGAGTGGTCATGCCGCTCGAAGTTTTAATACTCCACTCCTATGAGTGTCGCCCTCGTTGATACCTATTGAACATCCACTTAGTGATAAGGTACTTAGCACATCATCCCCTTTGTCACCACTTTCGAAGAAAGACGGACTATAGGTTGGGAGCCCTTTTAAAAAATGTTTTGTGGAAAAAGGTTTTAAAGAAAGGGAGTTCTTTGAAAACCTTGGAATGGGGCAACCCTGCTCAAGTGAGAAATTTTTGAAAAGGAAAGGTTTCTGTAAAGAAAATTGCTGGAGACAAGTGAAGATAAAAATGTTTTTGAAAAGCTTTGGTGACCGAGTACCTAACCGGACCAAGCCAGTGCAACCACACTACCCCAACATGGGCACGGGACTTAACCCGTAGTCTATTGAACCTGGTGCAGGACACCTCATAACTGCTATGAGGGTGCATCTAGTATGGCCCTTGAAGCTGGGTTGTTCTCGTGGGAGGAGGCAATACATCGTAGTTGCCTACGGTCAGACGATACAGTGAGTCTTCAGACGTCGTTTTGGGGACACGCTCATGGGTGGAGGTGTGCTGCCAGAGTGTCGGGAAGGGGTAAGCCCACAGGGAAGGACCCAAACCAGGGGATGTAGGCGAAATTTTATGTTCGGGAGTTTGTCGTGGCATATGTGATATGCATGGAGGATACCCACACGATAGATTCCTGGATATTTGTGGGGAAAGTGTACAATATCTGCATAGTGTAAAACTATTCAAAAAGTCGTGTCCGCGGTTATGGACGTGGGAATGGAAGCTGCTTGGAATTAAAGCAAGTTTTGGTTTATAAAAGTGTATTCCAAAGGGTTTGGAAAAGATTACCAGTGGGACTGGTGGAAGTGTACCTGGGAGGTACGGAGGAATACCAGTGATACTGGATGAAATGTACCTAGGAGGTACGGTGGAAAGTTGGAGAAAAATTTTGGTCATACTGAGATGGTCGGAAAGGAAAATGGGTCACCCTTACCTATTAGTCTTTAAATAAAACTTGTTTTCAAAAAGTTTTTTCAACAAAGATATAGAGATGTCATACCCTCAAGAGAAACTATCTCTCACTCCTTGTTACCCTAGAATAGTGTTTGCTCCTTGCTACTCCCAAATATGCATATCCTTTACTTCTCTCTAAGGTCGTTTGCGAGTACAATTCATAATGTACTCATGGCTTTGTCCCTGGCTATTTACTTGGCTAGACTTGGTGGAGTTCGTCAGATGAAGGAGTCGAATACATCTATGCGAGCTAGGCACGTCTTCCCAATCAGTTGCATGTAGGGTTATGGCATGACTTGAGCCATGTGAATGCTTTCGTCTGAAGTATTTCCACTGTGCGAATGTTGATATCTTGCCATTGCGGCTCTTATGTAAGTATTGGTCATGTGACCTGTTGTAGTCTTTGCATTAGATACTGAAAGTTCAGAGATGGTAAACCTAGAGGGGGGTGAATAGGTTTCTACATATTTTAATTCTTTCTTTGCAATGTTAGGCTTTGCGGAATATAAAGGTGAGCCTAATGCAAACTAGGTGACGCACCCTATATGATGATACAAGTAACTCGAGCACGAAGGCTCTCACATGCAGATATATCACAAGTAAGAGTTCGGTTAGAGATAACCGATAGCACGCGGAGACGAAGGTTTATTCCCGTGTTCCCTTCCTTTGCAAGAAGGTACGTCACATTTGGAGAGGTGGGGGTCCCACAAAAGATTCCCCAATGCCACGAAGGCTCACCTTCTCCTGAGCCTATCCCACGAAGGAATAGCTCTTCTCACTTGTGGTAGACTTTGAGGCAGCCTCCAAACCTTCACAATCTTGTCAAGAGCAAATCCACAGCCCGGATGCTTCCGGACGCTTTTTGCCCACCTAAGATTTCCAAGAAACCCTAGAGATCAAGTATCTTGAGGAATACAAGGGGGATCAATATTTGGCTTGGTGGAACTATAGATCAAGACCTCCTCTAGCTTTTCCCCGGAGGGATTTGAGTTTGGGTGGAGGAGGAGGGAGATCTGAAGGTTTTGGAGCTCAACAATGGAGTATGAGAGAGAGAAATATCTTGAGTTCTTGCACTAGTCTCCTTACCCCTTCAAGGAAGAAGAAGGGGCTTACATAGTCTTCCCGAGAAAAGAGTTGTCTGAGACATCAGAGTCAAAGCACCCGGCAGCTGACCCGGCAGTACCGGGCCACATACCGGGCTACCCGGCAGCAGCACCCGGTATGCCGGGTTGTGTGCCGAGCTGCCCGGTAGCAGCACTCGGCATGTCGGGCTAGGTGCCGAGTTCCCTGGAGCTTCCGTTCTTCCTCCCTTCTCGGAACAATTCTTCCTCTTAGCATTTTTGGTGTGAAGATTATGTGGTAGGATGTGCATATGTGACTTTGGCAATATCCCCTTTGAGCTCATCGAGACCGTCCCTCTTAGTAGAGCGGTGATTCCTATAGACTCCAATATATCCAATAGAGAAAAGAGCCAAACACCGTCACTTGCTGAGAACATCAATTGTGGGGTCTCTCACAACCTTGCATCCTTGTGTGCGGATTAAAAACCTTTCTCGCCACCTTGCAACCTCATATGTAGACTAAAACCTGTGTATACACTTATAGAAACCATTAGTCCACACAATAGCATCAATGTCATTGTTAGCCAAAATAATGGTTAAGGGTAGAATACCCTTACAATCTCCCCCTTTTTGGTTAACGATGACAAACCGAGCTAGAGTCTTACAAAGATATTATGATGAGCTTAAACAAAAGTTTCCATATAAGATATTAGACAAGCTCCCCAGTAATGTATGCACTTGGAGAATTTGTGTTTGAATGCAAAGTGCAACAATAGAGTATATGAGAAGCTCCCCAATATCTTTAGGGAACAAGCATGGCATAGACAAGATAAAGCATATCTAAGTCGTAGAGATATAGCATAGCATAGATAACATAGATAGATATCCAAGATACATAGCATAATACATACTTGTCCATCACACAATAAAGCATATTGTTCCAACTAAAATAGCAAATAGTAACACGAGCCAATAAGAACCAAATGAAATAGCAAGGCTTGTGCATACGGAAAACCCCGGCAAGGAACACCGTAAACCTAAGACTCTACTCCTTTCTTCCCCTTTGGCATCGGAACACCAAAAAGGGGATACGGAGTGAGATGGGTACTAGCGCATCCCAAGGAAAGAACAGCTGCGTCTGCGACCAAGGTGATGACTAGGACTCCTCGGAAGTTTCCTCCTCTTCTTCAATGTCATCACCACTATATCCGGCAAACATGGCATCATCAAGAGGTGGCAAACGATAGTTGAAGTGAGCAATAGGGGCCATCTCAGGGGGATTCTCTGGCACTTCGAGCACACGAGCATGGAAGTCCTCTATAATAAGATCACGGTTGCTTTGAGCCAACCGAAGAGCCTTGGAGTTCACATCATAGGAATTCTTGCACATAGCAAAGAGACTCTTGAAGAACTTGGCAGCCCCCTTCTTGGGCTTCACAGAGCTGGAGCTAGATGCCATCAAGGGGTCATGACGATGCTTGATGAAATGCTCGAGGAAGCTGTAGCTGGATGCATAGATGGAACCTCAGGAGTGTCACGGCGAAGAGGCAACTCAATAAGGGCATGCCGCTCACGACGCCCGACCAACGTAGTGGCAGGAACTACCAGAGAAAGCAAACGATGTACATAAGCATAATAGTTGGGACACATCCTTTTCTCCACTGCCCTCTTCAGCTCAAGATATATATAGTCTGGCACATCAATCTTCTGTTGGTTATTTGGGTGAGTATAGAACATGAGATTCTTGGTATAGCGACGGCAAGCCTGAAAGTCACCTGCCTTGCTGACAATGGTGCAACGGTAAATTTTGGCCATGGTGTTGTAGAAGTAGTACATAGCAGTAATCTGAGGGATCGAAGGAGTTGGAACGGCCGAGGGGTAGCAGAAGGCAATATAGGCATTTTGCATAGACCCTTCACTATGAATGTGAAAGTCGCCGCGCAGATCTCCTGTGTATCCAAGGGCGGTCTGAAACTGGTCATAGGTAATAGTGAATTGATCTCTGCCCGACATCCATGTAATGTGCCTCTAAGGTGTGTTCTGGAAGTAGGTTGTGCAGAAGAACTGGTTGACAAGCTCTGGCAGGTAATCTTCCTCAATGGTGACAAGCTTCCACAAGTTCATCTTTTTCAAGGCAAGGTCACCATACTTGAAATCATCATGCTTATGCATATCATGAAATGCAACATTAAGGCGTCTGGGCTTCACAGAAGACTATGGCTGAATCGGTGCATAAAACTGTTCCCACATGGCAAATTAAGCTTTTGTCCAAAAACGTTTGTCCTCTGTGAATGGTTTTTCATCATTCACATTTGGGTTCTCCTTCCGCAGGTTGGTCCAAATGGTTAGCTCACATGTCTTCGGATCAACATTGGGAACAAAGTTGAGATCACGATGCTGTTATCACCAGAATTTGACCAAGTCGGAGGTGGGCCGCGATCAAGATGGGTTTGAAGAAATATATATAGAAGGAATACGTGGATCGGCCTTTTATATCAAGTTGGGCTTAATTGCCCGTGTATCTGTAACATATTAGATCGCATCTTAGTTTAGAAGTTAGAATCTTACCCGTGCACGGTTTGGTGCACGCCCCACATTAGAAAGTCCGCTGGACTATAAATATGTATCTAGGGTTTATGGAATAAACAACAACCAACGTTCAACCACAAACAAATCTCGGCGCATCGCCAACCCCTTCGTCTCGAGGGTTTCTACCGGTAAGCATCATGCTGCCTAGATCGCATCTTGCGATCTAGGCAGCACAAGCTCGCCTACGTTGTTCACGCGTTGCTCGTATCGAAGCCTTTTTGATGGCGAGCAACGTAGTTATCTTAGACATGTTAGGGTTAGCATTGTTCTTCATATTACATGCTTTCGTAGTGCAACCCTTGCATGTCTAGCCGCCCTTACACCTATCTTAGGTGTAGGGGCGGCACCCCGCTTGATCATAGTTTAGTAGATCTGATCCGTTACGATTGCATCCTTGTTCTACAAGGATTAGTTTAATATCCGCAATAGTTAGGCCTTACAAGGGGTCGGAGGATCCAGCGGCGTGTAGGGTGGCGTTTGCTAGTCCTAGAACGGATGTTCCGGGGATCAACCTCGTGTTGGTTTTTAGGCCCTGTCTAGGATCGGCTTACGATCACCGTGCGCGAGCGCGAGGCCCAATCCTGAGTAGGACGATCCGATTATACGGTGAAAACCCTAAATCGTCGTAGATCTCATTAGCTTTACCTTGATCAAGCAGGACCACCATATATTCGGACACCCCATCTGAATCATGGGTGGATCGGCTCTTTGAGCCGATTCACAGGATAACCTGAGAGCCGATCGAGGCTCATATTTAACGTTTACGTGTGTGCCCTGCAGGAAACTAAGCGAGGCATCATCCACACCTTCCTGACCAGGTATAGGTCGGGTGGCACGCCCTTGTGATAAACATCGGCGCGTGCGACCAGGGAGGCTTTGCGGGCCGTCGCTCGGAGGGACCGGGGCCAGCCGCAGCCCTAGTTGTTCCCGGCTCTACCGTGTTGCCCGTCTCTGCCCGCCAGGGGGTTTCTGACGTCAACACATTCTGGCACGCCCGGTGGGACCGCCGACGACATCCACGACATCGCCATCTACATCCGAGATGGCGGAAGACACTCCGGTCACGTACGCGGATCTGCCTGATGAGCTCAAGAAGAAGCATGACGAGATCAAGGCAACCCTCGAAGCCGAACTCATCGGCTCCTTCCACCGAACCCGCTCCCATGGCGTCAGGTGGAAGGGTTTCACACCTGAAGGCGCGCTCGATGGAGTGGACCTGTCCGCTCCGTCAGAAGAACGCACCAGGTCGCTGCGGCAGGAGATCAACTACATGGTGTCTCATTCGCTGCACCGCCACTCTGAGAGCCTGGTGAACACCTTGGAGCGTGTCGCTCGCGCGTCGTCCGAGAAATCATGAGTCACCGGTACTCCCCGTCGGGACCGGCTCTGGGGACTTTCAAAGGAGACATGCCGCTCCAGCCCCAGCCGTTCGCATGGGTAGCACCGGAACTGCCGAACTCATCGGCATACGTCGTCTACAAGGTTGGTGGTGATCCTAGTGACTACCAATTCCTACCCAAGCCACCTAAGGAGATCCCGCATGGATACACGTGCGCATACGTACCGGACTGCAACGCCTGGGCACTCTCGAACCAGGCTGCAATATCAGCGGCCTCTGGGACGGCAGGAGGAACGTCAGGAGCCGATCCTGAGAAGCAATCGTGGCTGGCTAAGTACGCCACCCCGACGAACCTCCAAAGCCCAGCTCCTGCAGTTGGCTTAGAACCGGAAAAGCAAGCATGGCTGGTTAAGTATGCCACCCCGGCGAATCTTCAGGGTTCGACACCTTCAGCCATCACAGCGGATCAGATTTGTACAATTCTGAAAGATCAGTTCGGTATGATGCCGAAAAGGAAAGCGTTCGGCTACACCAAGCCGTACCCCAACAGCTACGAACTGATCCCGCTGCCACCCAAATATCGGCTCCCGGACTTCACAAAGTTCAGTGGGTCAGATGGGTCCAGCTCCATCGAGCATGTGAGCCGATATTTGGCACAGCTGGGCACGATCTCATCGTCAGATGAGTTGCGCGTGAGGTTCTTCTCACAGTCCCTCACAGGATCGGCTTTCGGGTGGTACACATCGCTACCACCGAACTCCATCCAAACTTGGAAGCAGTTGGAAGAGCGGTTCCATGAGCAGTACCATTCAGAAGCTTCCGAGTCTAGCATTGCCGATCTAGCACAACTACGTCAGAAGCGCGGAGAAACTGTGACAAAATACATCCAGCGCTTCAGGACCATTAGGAACCGATGCTTTTCGGCTCGTATAAGTGAAAAAGAAGCAGTCGAGTTGGCGGTGGTGGGTCTCTCATCATCAATCAAGGACGTGGCCTCCCAAGCAGACTACCCTTCGTTAGCGCACATGGTGCGAAGCTGACCGCATATGAACAGCGCCACCCAGATGTTTACCAGGACAAATTCAAGCGGGTGGTGACTGTGGTTGAGGCAAACGAAGATGAAGGTGCCATGGGAGATCAGGAGGTAGCAGTGGCTGAATGGACTCGAGCGACGGGCCCCGTGACCTGCAAATGGGTGAAGCCACAAGGCCCTCCAAAAGGGTTCGACTTCGACGTGACTAAGACGGAGCAGATTTTTGACCTCTTACTCGCGGAGAAGCATATAAAGGTACCCGAAGGCCACAAGCTCCCCACGGTGCAAGAGCTGAACGGAAGGCCATACTGCAAATGGCATAACACGTTCTCACACACCACCAACGACTGCAGGGTGTGGCGGCAGCAGATCCAAATGGCGATAGAAAACGGACGGTTGATTTTCAACCAATACGCCATGAAGGTCGACACACACCCCTTTCCCGCCGTAAACATGGTGGAGTATGCTTGCCATGCAGGGTGCCGGCCGGGTTTCTCGTGTAATATCAACATGGTAGATCTTGGACACCACGTCGGCAAGGATGGAGATGAGGGCAGCTGCTCTCATAGCAAAGAAACGAGAGGAAGCCGCTCCACGCGATCGGCTCCGCCAAGACGGCAAGCGCTACGTAATAGAGGGAGAAGTGAAGAACATAAGATATCAGCGACCTCTCGCTGATCACCTCCTCAACAAGTATGTGAGTCGATACGACCAACGCCGACGGTCCAGCGATGATGATGAAAGAGATCGTCCGGCTAGAGAAGCCGGAAGACATCGTCGGCATAATCGCGATGAGGAGGAGCACGAGCGTTGTGCCAAGGGAAAGGCAAAGGAGCGAGACGACGAGGACAGGCACTGGGATTGTCCTTTCTTCAGGCACTGCTGGGATTCAGGAATGAGCCGATTACCAACAATCGGCAATTGCCCAGAATGCAACCGGAAGAAGAAGGAGGCAGCCAACGTGTCCGTGTTCGAGCGCTTAGGACCTCTCCCGCCACAGAGCAAACGAGCTGAGTCCCCTCGGTTGAAGGATCTCGAAGATTCAGAAGACGAGGGAGAAGAAGAAGACAGGTATCACCGGCCACGGTGGTGCCCTGACGGACTCAGCCGTTCCCAGAAACGCAGGGTTCAACGATTGCGCGGCCTGGAAGAAGCCGAGAGGTTATACTTGCATACATTGAGGAAGGCAAGGCCTGATCCGGCTGCGAAGGTTCAGCGAACCCCGGATGAAGAGGGTCGTCCACGAAAAATGGAGTGGCGCCCCAAGCAAAGGAAAGCCGATGATGAAACATCGGCTGGCACAAACATGGTGCTCGTTCTTCCGACGAAGCTCGGTGCTCCACGGTTACACGATACATCCAAGGTGGACGACAGCAAGCGCACCGAGCATGATAAAGTCAGAGATTGGGCTGGTTTTATCTGCCGGCCTGAACGAGTAGCAAGAGCACATCAATGAACAAACGTGGCGAGGTTGATCCTTGTGATCGGCCCCAAAACTTCATGAAGGGAACTTACAAAACCTTCACCGAGCAAGCAACGTGGAGGCCGATTCCAGCAATCGGCCAAAATTATCCTCACCCACCATTCCGCTCGGGTTCAACATGTTATCCAACGGAGCCGATACCATCAATTCTCTTGACAGAATCGGCTCGGGGGGGCACCCAGGTAGATAGAACACGAGGATATGCAATGGAAGCGTCTCATCCTTTGGTGATGGGTATTGGAATATGGGGGCCGATGCACTAGTCGGCCGTAAAAAAAAAATCGAAAATTTTCGAGCACAGCCGATGCAGCAGACATCGACTTAAGAGGAGTAACTGTTACGATCAGAGGGTCAATGGAGCACTAATGGAAGAGCTCCTCAATGGAGTAGTCTAAGGGATTAGATCCTCTCTTCAAGAACAATGCCAGGAGCAGCCTGGACGTGCGGATCAGGTCAAGGATGGATCGCATCAGATCTACCAAAGGAAAGGAGCCGATCTAACTGGCAAGGCGCAGGAAGAACTGAAGAAACTCGGGGGGCAGCTCACCTTGAAGGTTCTCTGCTTGGGGCTACGTCATGAGTTAAGGCTAATGTCGGCACATGGCTGATTCGCCTTCATTAAGGCTCGGGGGGCAGCTCGCCCTAAAGGTCGTTGCTCTAGGGAGCCGATTTGGTTGGAATCGGCTAGCCCTGCGACACAACTGGTTTGGAGAGCGGTGTTCTGTTACAGAGTCATCAGTTTGAGCATCCAAGACGGTTTCAGGGCTCTTTTAAAGTCGCCTGCTCAAAGATCAAGTCGCCAGCTTACTAAGATCGGATGTGTCATCGTCATCGGCGAAGCTCGCCTAGCTTGGAGGGATGGCTAAATTGGCCTGTCTCGCAGATTATCATGAAACTGATGCGTTACCGTCAGTCACTAAGCATGGATTAGGCCAACAGTCGACAAGCTCAGCATGAAAGAAATCGGCGAAATCAAGCTAAGGGAATTCTTCATTAGTATTGGGATTTCTTACAATGGGAAGCCGATTGCTCAAGGAGGGAAGAACAAAAGAAGGGTCTATTGACCAATCTACTACTGCTAGGCCTATACTATTAGATCCTAATCTACGGGCCATCACTGCCCTCATCGTCATCCTCAGAACTCTCATCGGCACTCGCCGCCGATGGGCTCCTCGTCGCTACTCCCGTAGCCCTCCACGGGGGCTTCATCCCCGTCTTCGTCGTCGCTGCTCGTCGTCGTCCCACCACATGCGGAGGCGCTTCGCCGGCGGGTAGCCCTCGAGGGAGTCGTCGTCGTCGTCGTCTTCTTCTCCCTCTTCTTCAGAGGTGGGGCAGCCGTCCCAGGAGAACTGGTCGTCCTCGCTGTTTGGCTCCAGTTCCCCATCGGCGAGGAACTGAAGATCTTCATCCCCGCTGGTCAAGGACTTGTCGTCCTCAGACCAAATGGAGGAGGCATGGCTCTCCTCGTCCCGGTCTTCCGGGGCACGAATTTCTGGCGGCGTCTCGCGGGAGGAGTCGGACCCGTAGGAAAACTCGGAGGAAGAGGAAGAAGACATGGCGGCACAGAGGGTTTTTGGTGTTAATGCGAGGAGGACGAAGGAGACGCAAGCTGTTTGGAACGGTTAAATAAAGGGGATATGAGAGAGATTCAATGCCACAGCAGTTTCCGAGGAGATGTTGCCCAACAGGAAAATTTTACGGCCACGTGGAGAAGTGGAAGGGGCAAGGCATCATGATGGGGATTCTGCGGCAGCTCTGCTCTGCCACGACATGACCCGACGAAAGAAAGCGTAATGATTTTGGAAATGTCATTTCCAAAACCAGGGGGCATGTGTTATCACCAGAATTTGACCAAGACTGAGGTGGGCCGCGATCAAGATGGGTTTGAAGAAATATATATAGAAGGAATACGTGGATCGGCCTTTTATATCAAGTTGGGCTTAATTGCCCGTGTATCTGTAACATATTAGATCGCATCTTAGTTTAGAAGTTAGAATCTTACCCGTGCACGGTTTGGTGCACGCCCACATTAGAAAGTCCGCTGGACTATAAATATGTATCTAGGGTTTATGGAATAAACAACAACCAACGTTCAACCACAAACAAATCTCGGCGCATCGCCAACCCCTTCGTCTCGAGGGTTTCTACCGGTAAGCATCATGCTGCCTAGATCGCATCTTGCGATCTAGGCAGCACAAGCCTGCCTACGTTGTTCACGCGTTGCTCGTATCGAAGCCTTTTTGATGGCGAGCAACGTAGTTATCTTAGACATGTTAGGGTTAGCATTGTTCTTCATATTACATGCTTTCGTAGTGCAACCCTTGCATGTCTAGCCGCCCTTACACCTATCTTAGGTGTAGGGGCGGCACCCCGCTTGATCATAGTTTAGTAGATCTGATCCGTTACGATTGCATCCTTGTTCTACAAGGATTAGTTTAATATCTGCAATAGTTAGGCCTTACAAGGGGTCGGAGGATCCAGCGGCGTGTAGGGTGGCGTTTGCTAGTCCTAGAACGGATGTTCCGGGGATCAACCTCGTGTTGGTTTTTAGGCCCTGTCTAGGATGGGCTTACGATCACCGTGCGCGAGCGCGAGGCCCAATCCTGAGTAGGACGATCCGATTATGCGGTGAAAACCCTAAATCATCGTAGATCTCATTAGCTTTACCTTGATCAAGCAGGACCACCATATATTCGGACACCCCGTCTGAATCATGGGTGGATCGGCTCTTTGAGCCGATTCACAGGATAACCCGAGAGCCGATCGAGGCTCGTATTTAACGTTTACGTGTGTGCCCTGCAGGAAACTAAGCGAGGCATCATCCACACCTTCCTGACCAGGTATAGGTCAGGTGGCACGCCCTTGTGATAAACATCGGCGCGTGCGACCAGGAGGCTTTGCGGGCCGTCGCTCAGAGAGACTGGGGCCAGCCGCAGCCCTAGTTGTTCCCGGCTCTACCGTGTTGCCCGTCTCTGCCCGCCAGGGGGTTTCTGACGTCAACAGATGCTCAGCTTCGTGAGAAAACTCGGCATACTCATCATCTTCCCTGGAACCAAGTCTTGGAGTTGGGGCTTTCTTTCTTTTGGCCTGGTGCTTGGTACGGCTAGCACCTTAACTACCACCAGTCTCAACCATGTGGCCTTTGCCCCGACGGGATGTCGGAGGAACAAAGTCCGAGTCATTAGCCTCATCACCTGTGAAAAAGAGAGCATAGAGGAGCAGCAAGGATAAGTGTACATGCCCGAGAAACGGAGGCCAAAAAGAACAAAATTACAAAAGTGAACTTTTGGAGGCAACAAAAACAACCTGGCATGGGTCCCGGCAGGCCGGACCAGAGACCGGGTTACCCGGCAGCAGCACCCAGCATGCCGGGTGAGGTGCCGAGTAACTCGGCAGGTAGTCCGGTCCACTGGGTCACATACCGAAATTTTTTCGAGAGTAAAATCTCCAAATTTTCTTTCGTCTTGTTTGCTCCAAAAATTGCTCACAAACTTTTGCAAAACTAACTATGATGAAGTGAGAGTCATGAGTAGAAGTGGTTGACTCCCTAATGGCACAAGATCTAACCCTAAATCCTAAAGTTCATATGTTGGGTAACAAAAGGAAGAACACTTGAGGAGGGGGATGAAGACAAGATGAAGTTACCCGAAGACATGCTATCCTTGCCCTAACTTGGCAGAGAAGAGCTTCTAATGGAGGAAGCTTTGCTGGGTGGAAATCCAAAGTCCTCCCAAATGGCTTGGCCAATCTTGAATCCCTTCGGTGGAGATGCTCCAAATGATGAGGGGAGCAAGGGGAGGGGATGGATCTGGAGTTCCAAGGGTTGAATCAACCTCCTTGGAGATGAGGGAGGTGTGGTAATGGTGGCTATGGTGGAGAGATGTGATGGGGAAGAAAGGGGATCCAAAGAGGTATCCCTAACTTCCCAAGGGGTAAGTAGCCTCTCCCCCACGCGAATTCGGTACCCAGCCCGGTACCACCGCGTCACCTGCCGACCAGGTCGGCATCAGCTCGGCAGGCCGGGCCAGACACAGGAACCCGGTAGCAGCACCCAGCAGTCCAGGCTGGCTGCCGAAAATTTCAGCAGCAACACTCGGCAGACCGGGTCTGGTACCGAAAATTTAGAAAGACCTCTTTTGTTAGAATTTCAACACGGGCATGTACATATAGAGATGAAGGATAGAATAGGTTGGACTAGAGAGAGTTTAGATTCTAGATATGCCCATTGGTAAGAAGAAAATCAAATTGCAACCATGAGCATGATTCGAATTAAGCACGAACTGAAAATATAAGATATGTCACTTAAGATCATATTGCCTCAAAAGTTGAGTAGGCTAAGATGCATAAGAGGAAAATAAAAGGGCGGGGGATTTCTCCCCCTTATGTGAAAGCGCAAATGTCATGAGACCTCGAAGAGACATGCTTGGGTCCATATTTTGACATTGGTTCTATTAAGGTTGCACACATAGGTATGCATCATACCAAGACATGGTAAGATGACTATCCCCATATATGCTGCACCACTAAGCTAGATAGCAAGATAAATGCAAGAATATAGTGCGAGAAGTTATTCAATCTTGGTTGTTGGGATTAAGAATACCAAGTTCTCGTCTCAAGTTTACAAAACGGGCTTCATCCAAAGGCTTAGTGAAAATATCCGCCAATTGGTACGTTGTTCTCACATGAGTGAGCTCAATGTCCCCATTGCTAACATGATCACGTAGGAAGTGATGGAGAATGTCAATGTGTTTTGTGCGGCAATGTTGAACTGGGTTATTGGCGATCTTTATTGCACTTTCATTGTCACATAGAAGAGGCACCGTACCAAGAGACAGACCATAGTATTTCAAGGTTTCCTTCATCCATAACAACTGAGTGCAACAAGGTGTCGCAGATATGTATTCGGCTTCGGCGGTGGATAGGGCAGTGGAGTTTTGTTTCTTGGATGACTAGCTCATCAATGACCGGCCAATGAATTGGCAAGCCCCGGAGGTAGACTTCCGGTCAACCTTATCACCAGCCCAATCGGAATCCGAGTAGCCTATGAGTTCAAAGGTTGACCCCTTTGGATATCCACCAAGGAGATACTTTTTGACTTCAACACAAACAACACTAGACATCCCTTTAAAAAGGAACCAAGTTGGATAGAGCTCTTGTCTTTCAACTCTCCAAGTTGTTGTTTACGCTCAACAATTAGTCCTAGATATCCAGTACGGTTTCTTGGAGAAAGGAGTAGCTCACAGAACTAACTTACTCATGAACTCGATAACACGGTCGTGTGGCAACACGGCGATACTTCTAGAAAGACATCCAAAATATCACGATCCACCGGTATATCACTGAATTCAAGAGGAAATCTTGCTTTACAAAGCAATACAATATGGTCTTGAGAGCTTTGGGATTGACCTAACTCTTTGACCAAAGGAGCGCCTGAACAAACAGACTTGGCAACACAGTCAAACTTCGCTTAATAATTGGCGAACCAATTATGCTAAGAATGACATCAATGTCCTTGGATTTCAAAGAAATAAGAATTTCTAAGAATCTCGGATAGCCACATCAATAAATACACCCCAACATTCCCAAGCACGAACAACTCGGAGGAAGGGCGAGTAAAGATATGTAAGAGCATCGCTTCATCAATAAGGCCATGATACACAACACGACCTCATGATATGGAAGAGGGTGATACTCTAAGGTAGAACAGATCATAAGCTCATGAGGCTTCTTAATCTGCAGATTACAACACTTTGACCAAGTCTTTGAAATGGACAAGGTGCTGGAGTTTGTTTCTCCTGACATACGAAAGTTAAATGTCTTGAAACACCACAAGAGTATCATGCACTGGAAGACTCCAATGCACAATTACAACTTAGCTGCTAACTAGCAAACAAAGGCCGGAAAGCAACTAAAGAGGAGGAACACACGTAGGATCAGAATTCCTAAGAGGTAGATGCACAAGTTAACACTCTTGGGAAACTCATGCTGAAAAGGGAGGTGTGGCAGAGTCACCAACATAGACATGAGACTCTCAAAGAGCACTCTTGTCGTGATCCATTTGGTTCCATGAAAGAACCTCTGCGATAGCTAGTGGAAGGGGAGGATATTTATTGCCGCAATTCAACACGACAATAACCACAAGCTTGAAGGCTAGCTTGATTTGAATTTAGCCATCCCGATGTAATGTTTGAACTTTAACACCAGTGTTCAATGGAATGGATCTTGGGATAAAGGTCAGCTTCATGTACTAAGATTCATTAGAATCCAGCACAATCGGGGACCTTCGGTTCAAGTCCAAGGGTTAAAACCCAGAGAAAGGAGTAACCACTAGATGAGTGACACAGAGGACACTGCTGAGGTAGTGATCATTATGTAGCTTCTAGAAGACATGCATAGCTTCCAAAGTACCACGCAAATAGAAAGGAGGCATTCGGCGAAAGGAAACCTCGAAGCCGATGATAGAATGATGTGGAAACCACAAAATAGAGATATCATGATGGAAATGAATCTCTCTGTTGAAACAAAACAAAACAAAGAGGAAGCACAGAACACACACAACTCTAGAAAACTTTGCACTAGGTAAACTGGTTTAGAAACGACATGCCCTTGAGGCACCTAAGTTTGAAAGACTAGAAGAGATAGAAAAACTTTCAAATCAACACAAGGTAAGGCACATTTGAATTAGAGCGATACCAGATAAGGAGTAAAAAGAAGCCTAATCATATTTTCGCAAATACTTTTAGCTTTCAAATAGTTTTCTCAAACACTAGACTCAACATCGACCAATAGAAAGGGCTTCCTACAGGCAGTCCTGCTCTGATACCAAAACCTGTGGCACCCCCGGGATCAGGGTTAGACAAATACCAGATCTTCGTCTGATATAAGCCTAACCTAGAGCTCGAGAGACTACAGTGAGAGAATCGGTAACACAACAGTGACTCTACGACTCAAGAAGTAATACAAGCTCATAACTGAGCGAAGAACCAAAGTATTACAAGCGAGAGGTCACCGACCCGACATACATCAATCAACGGAAGCGAAGTTATGCTATTAGACATAGCAAGATAGCAAAAGGCCTAAGAGGCCAGGAGCATAACGGCGACGTCCCAGCCCATAGATTCCAGGCTGCCACCTGGGAACCCCAAGCTACTCGTCGATGTCAACTAGAAACCACCATCTGTTGGAGCGACTTCGTCTGAAACAAAAGCATGCAAAGCTGAGTACAGGGACTCGAGCAAGACTTAGTACAACCTTTTAGCAAAGCTGGTATGCGGGCTTTCTGTAGAGCTTCTTTTGCGTAAAGCTAGTTTTTCTTTGTTAAACAAGAGGGGAGAAGAAGCTCGACTACTCAGAACCTTTTAAAAGAGGATAAGAGAGCGATATCTCTATCTCTATTGATCATCATATTGTATCCACCAAACTTCATCATCTCGAACCACTATCCTCGGATTACCCCCTCAACACCCGGAGAAGGTATCCGTAAACACACATTGTTTGCCAAGTTTTACGATTAGGTTAAAGTTGTCTATGATCACAGAATCCATTCCCAAGTCGTCCGTAACCGTGGACACGGCTTTTCGAAAAGATTTAACCCTGCAGGGGTGCACAACTTTACCCACACGTGCCAACCGATTCTTAGTGCCGATACATTAGCTCTCTTCCTTGGAAAGCCGGCAGAGAGTGGTTGACCACGACATTTACCTTGCTCGTCGCCGAGACCATGAGTCACGCGCTAAGGATTGTTCCGCCGTAACGGGTCAAGTCCCGAAGTCGGTCCTTAACGATGTGAGGCGAGGTGGGTTTCCCCAGGGACTCTAACCCCAGCCACCACGGCCACGCTTGCCTACCTGTATGCTATGCACCTTTTCACAAACATTTTCGATGCATATGTCCAAATAACGCGCAAACTATGTGACTCATGGAATCTACTAGGCAAGTTAGTGAGTCGAGAGGGTACCATAATAGGGCCTCGTGTGGTTGTACGCTCGGTCTTGGTTCAAGAGGCGAGAACTCGGTTCCTAGGGTCGGCAGAAACGAAACAACCCACCACATCCCAATGTGGCCTCTCGTCTGAGCCTTTAATCATGTTTAACAACATCTCTATACTTACCACGTCAACCTGTCATGCTAGTTTCATTTTATTGTATGGCTCCAGTCCGAAGACCGGAGTAAATAGCGTAACAAACTAAGCATGGCTAAGCATAAAGAGATAAAGGCTCTAGCGACGCACACATGCCCAACCTAGTTATGCTAGGAGCAGTGGATCAGGTATTTGAGGCTACAAGGGTGGAACATGCAATAGATAGGATAACTCTACCTATCGATAAAAGACAGTTGAATCGCATGCAATATGTAGGAACCAGAGTAAAAGCATTTCAAAATCATATATGAACCAGGCTAGGGCTTGCCTTTGTCCCTGACAAACCGAAGTGGATCTTCGATGATCTTGTACTTGACTTGTTTGTCGATGGACAATTATTGACCTTCGGTGTTGTCGATCTTCATCGTCTCGGACTCGTGCTCTATCAACCGCGAAGAAGCAATGCTCTATCAACCGCGAAGAAGCAAACACTAGAAATAGAAAAATAACATTCAACACATGGCATAATGCAATGCACATTCAAATATGATGATATGACATGTTTAAAGGTATTGAAATCATCCCTAAACATGAAAGTCAATTTAAATGGGTTTGGAATGCCCTAGGGTTAGCATTTCCATAAACCACATAAATAAAGAAAAGGGTTCTTTTGTTATCCTATTAAAGACAGTGTTCAAGTTTCTTAATCATGCATGGAAATGATATGAACGTATAGATCTTGTTTTTCTGAACATTTTGATATCTTGTATGTAATTTTTGGATAAAGTATGAATTAGTTACGAATTTTGTAAGGTTTCACATTTCTGAAATTTCTGGAAGCGGAGAACGATTTTCAAAGAAGGGCAGCAACTAAGCATTGTTCTCTGCTCAGACTTGAGCGAGGGATATGGCTCAGTCTCGACTCGACTACACATGCCAAAGCATGTACTGAACTTAGCAAGAACAAACACCTACAGGTCTCTGAGGCTGAACTGACAAACATGAAACCAAGTTACAGCAGTCCTGAAAATTAGAATGTGCACTACTGCATTTTAGTATTCATCTTCAGCTCTGAACTTGTTTTGAACATGAAACATCACTCAAAAAATATAGCACTATCAGCTAGTATTTGATATGGTCAAAAGTTCACAGGAAACGCATGGGTAGCTAAACATTATTTTCTACGGAGCATGTACTAGCTCACAATGTTCTGAACTGATACGTATTTGCAAAACAAAAGCATCTAAACCTGACCCATTTGCTAACTCTGACTGAACTTATAAACAGTACGTGTGCTTATAAACTGAATATGTGTGTGTACTTCTAGTCTTACAAACACAACCAAGCAGTGAACCTATTTGTTTCTGAACAGAGTAGAAGTATAGCAGCAGACAGACAACGGAACAAATTCCATACGCAAATGAGTCTGAACATGGAGTGGTCACTACCAGCTATACCTCAGCGAGAAAGTGCCTAGCTCTGATTCTTGGTGAGGTTTGGCCTCCTAAACTCTCCAGGTTCTCTTGCTTATCGATTCCGGCGGCCGGACGTGGTCTCCGGCGGCTACTCCGGCGACAGGTCGCGGACTCCGGCGACTGTCCCGACGACTGCTCCGACGAGACTGCCGCCTTCTCCTCCCTGAACTCCTCTACTCCCTCAACTAAATCTTCTCCAAGATAGGTCACAGCCATGGCTTTTGTTCTGGATTCCTCACGCACTGGAACTCGATGGATAAGATCGACTGATGGCTTGTTGTAGTAGTAGTACTACTTGGTTACGTCTTCTAAACAAGTCAAGTGCGGTTCTCTTCCTGGATATTTTAGATAGCTGCAACTATAGCTAGTAGATATCCATACAAAGTCTGCTAGCTGTTTATGATTTATACAGACGATTGTCCCTTTGATACGACTAAAAGATGAGTTCAAATATTTACCTCTTTGCATATACAATCTTGGCAAATAGAGGCAAGTAGTTAATTAAAATAAGTAAAGTTAATATTTTTAACAGTTACCTCTACTGTCTAGAATTCAATATTTTTGTTTGAATACTTATTGAGGCATTTAAACTAGACAGAAAGATTTATTCATTTTAAGGTTTCCACTTTATTTTAAACGCGAAAATTTCTTAGTGGGTTTTATATGATGCTTATGATGCAAATGCACTTAATTACAAACATGGGATGTTACATGTTGCGTGATAGTAAACTCTATGGTAATCTTGAGAAGTGCACATTTTGCAAAGATAAGGTCATATTTCTGGGTTATGTTGTCTCTAAGCATGGAGTAGAAGTAGATGTGTCTAAAATTGAAGCTATTCATAATTGGCCTACTCCCATGAATGTGAGTCAAGTAAGAAGTTTTCATGGTCTAGCTGGGTTTTATCGCCGTTTTGTGCCCAATTTTTCTACTATTGCTGCACCTTTGAATGAATTGACTAAAAAGGGTGTTGCATTTGTGTGGAACGTTGCCCAAGATCATGCTTTTGATGAACTGAAACGATTGTTAACTTCTGCACCATTGCTTGCACTTCCTGATTTCAATAAGCAATTTGAGATTGAATGTGATGCTAGTGGTATTGGAATTGGTGGTGTGTTGATGCAAGAGGGTCGCCCAATTGTATATTTTTCTGAGAAATTATCTGGTGCTAAGTTGAACTATCCTATATATGATAAAGAATTGTATGCTTTAATTAGAGTTCTTGAGGTTTGGCAACATTACTTGTGGCCAAAAGAATTTATCATACATTCTGATCATGAAGCTTTGAAATATCTGAAAGCCCAATCTACTTTGCATAGGCGTCTTGCTAAGTGGGTTGAGTTCATTGAGTCTTTTCCGTACATTATTAAGCATAAGAAGGGAAAAGATAATATTGTTGCTGATGCTCTATCTAGGAAGACTATGCTCGTTAACTCATCTTGATGTTAAAATTCCAGGATTAGAGGTGCTATGTGATTTATATGCGATCGATCATGATTTTGCTGAACCATACCGCTTGTGTGTTATTGGTAAAGCATGGGAAAAATATCACATACATGATGGGTTCTTGTTTAGAGCTAACAAACTATGTGTTCCAGAATCGTCTGTGCGTTTGCTCTTATTGCAGGAATCTCATGCTGGAGGTTTGATGGGTCACTTTGGGCGTGAGAAGACGCTACTCATGCTCGCTGATCATTTTTATTGGCCAAAGATGAGGCGGGACGTGGACAGGTATGTGAAGAGGTGCATTACTTGCAACAAGTCCAAGTCCAAGCTGAAGCCTCACGGTTTGTATACTCCGTTACCGGCACCTACTACACCATGGGAGGATATTAGTATGGATTTTGTGTTGGGTTTGCCGCGTACTAAAAGAGGCCATGATTCTATATTTGTGGTAGTGGACAGATTTTCTAAAATGTCACACTTTATTGCCTGCCACAAAAGCGACGATGCGTCGCATATTGCTAACCTGTTTTTCGGGGAGATTGTTCGACTACATGGAGTCCCGAAGACTATTGTTTCGATCGTGATGTGAAGTTCATGAGCTACTTCGGAAGACACTTTGGGGAAAGCTCGGGGACAAAGTTACTCGTTCGGTACTACTTGTCATCCCCAAACTGATGGTCAAACCGAAGTGGTGAATCGAACCTTGTCACAACTGTTGAGATCCATGATCAAGAAGAACCCGAAGGAGTGGGAAGAGTGTTTGCCGCATGTGGAGTTTGCTTACAACAGGGCGGTACATTCTACCACGGAGCTGTGTCCTTTTGAGGTGGTGTATGGTTTCAAACCCATTACTCCACTTGACTTGTTGCCTTTGCCCATACATGAGAGAGTTAATATGGAGGCATCCAAGAGGGCAGATTTTGTGCGTAAGATCCATGTGAAGACTAAAGAGTTGATCGAGAAGAAAGGCAAGAGCAATGCTGCAAGGATGAACAAGAAGCGCAAAGAGATGTTGTTCAAGCCTGGTGATATGGTCTGGGTACATTTTCGCAAGGATAGGTTCCCGAAGCTGCGGAAGTCTAAGTTGAAGCCTCGTGGTGCTGGTCCTTACAAAGTGCTTGCCAAGATCAATGATAATGCATACTCGATGGATCTTCCAGTTGATGAGTTTGGTGTCAGTAATTCTTTCAATGTTGCTGATTTGACACCATATGACGGAGAAGACCTTGGAGCGTCGGGGTCGACGCCTTTTGAAGGGGGAGATGATGAGGACATCCCTACTACACCACTACCTCCGTCATTGATAAATGAAGATGAACCTCGCTGTGAAGCTCAAGTCCAATGAAGTTCGGATTGGACCAATTACAAGGGCTCGTGCGAAGCTACTTAAACAACGAGTGAACTTGTTCCTAAACGATACCTTGATTGATGAGAACTTTATACTACCTAAATCCTATTATTTGTGTATCATCAGGTATGAAGAGGAGACAAGCATCGCACGAGGAGGAGAGGAGCAGCTGGACGTGAAGATGGACGTGAAGCTGGACATGGAGCTGGACATGAAGATATCTCATGGACGCGCGAGGGAGGAGCGGGAGGCATGCGCGAGAGGAGAAGAAGAAGTCCGGGCCGGTCCGGAACCCGGTCAAACCGGCCCCCAGACCGGCCAGCCCGGTCCCTGGCCCGGTCAACCGGCCGCCAACCGGCCACCAACCGGAGGGAGCGTATCGTACCGGACAGAAACCGGAAACCTCGCAGTTTTCCGGTTTCCGACCGGTTGACCGGACCACTGACCGGACCGCCCGGTCCACAGCCCGGTTGACCGGACCACCGACCGGACCGGCCGGTCCACAGCCCGGTCGACCGGATCCCAGACCGGACCAGTCCGAGTCTGTCTCGACCAGATCTATTCTGGGTCGGTTATTTTTGTATCTTTTCGACCAGAACTCGTCCCGGACACCTATATAAGTGCCCAGGACGCCCCCTAGCTGCTTTAGACCACGTTTAAGATAAACCCTAGTTCATAGTTGTTTGCTAAGCAAAACTATTGTTCCCCAACTCTCCAATTCGTTGCGATCTGGAGTTTTATGCTACTGAAAGTTTGTGTGATCTGCTGTTCCATTGGGGATTAGAAGATTGCAATCTACCGCTTCGTGGTCGGCGGCTACGTGCGCAAGTGTGTGGAGTTGCGAATATCTTGCAGGGTTGAGAGCTGTTGCATTGGCATCAGGAATCAATCGAGAGACTTCGTCGGCGTCATACAAGTTATCCTCCTCCTCATCATCGATTCCATCCGCTGCTACCATCGTGTGTTCATCACCACCCGTCGCTTACTGAGAAGATCGGGCAACCCCTTATCACCTGAATTCTTCGAAAATAGCAGTTGGTAGACCTTCATGAAGATGTCGGCGTACTGGGATCTAGTCGGAACGTGAAGAACACGGGCTTCGCCCAGCGCCACCTTGTGATGAACGAAGTGTAGATCGATCTCCACGTGTTTCGTGCGCTGGTGCTGCACGGGGTTGGAGGAGAGGCACACCGCCAAGACGTTGTGGCACAAGACGGTCGTGGCGTGTGCAGGAGATCGGTGAAACTCGACGAGCAGCTGCCGGAGCCAGCAGGATTCCGCGACGCAGTTTGCGATGGCGCGGTATTCCGCCTCTACGCTCGAGCGGGAGATGGTGTTCTGCCATTTCGACGACCAGGAGACGAGGTTGTTGCCGAGGAAGACGCCGAATCCCTATGTCGATTTACGCGTGCCTGGGCCCCCGGCCCAGTCCGCGTCAGAGTGGGCCACCAGATCATGCGTGGAGGCGTGATGAAGTTGGAGACCGTAATGAGATGTCCCACAGATGTATCTGAGGATCCGTTTGATGAGCTGGAAGTGAGCATCAGTCGACGCGTGCATGAATAAATAGACCTGCTGGACGACGTGTCAAGCCTAGTGAGGGTGAGGTATTGAAGCGCGCCGGCGAGGCTGCGATATAGCGATGGATTGTCAAAGGGCGTGCCAGTGGTGAGGGAAATTTTGGAAGCGGTGTCGACTGGCGTGGATATAGGATGATAGTTGAGCATGCCAGCGCGATCAAGGATCTCAAGAGCGTATTGTTGCTAGCTTAGGAAGAGGTCGTGGGTGTTGCGATGTACGTTGACGCCAAGGAAGTGGTGTATGTCGCCAAGGTTTGTCATGGAGAACTCGTTTTTCAGAGAGGCAATGGTGGATGAGAGGAGGCTGGATGTATTGGCAGTGAGTATGATGTCTTCTACATAGATGAGGAGGCAGGCAACCTCGGAGCCACGGCGAAATGAAAAGAGAGGTGTCACACTGAGAGGTAACAAAACCCAAGGAGTGGAGAAAAGTGGTGAAGCGAGTGAACCAGGTCCGGGGAGCCTATTTGAGGCCGTAGAGGGATTTGTTGAGGCGGCAAACATATGTGGGGTGAGTCGAATCAACGAACCCGGACGGTTGCTGGCAGTAAACTGTTTCAGCGAGGTCGCCGTGCAGAAAGGCGTTCTTGACGTCCATTTGATGGATGGGCCAGGAATTTGCCGTAGCAATGCCGAGGACGACCCGTATTGTGGCCGGTTTGACCACGGGACTAAAGGTTTCGCCGTAGTCCACCCCTTGTTGTTGTGTGAATCCGCGTACAACCCATCGAGCTTTGTATCGCGCCAATGTGCCATCCGGTTTGAGCTTGTGTCTGAAAATCCATTTGCCTGTCACCAAATTGACACCTGCAGGCCGAGGCACAAGAGACCAAGTATCATTTCTCATTGAAGCATTAAATTCATCTAACATTGCATCATGCCAATGGGAGTCTTGTAGTGCCACACGGTATGAAGCTAGAATGGGTGAGAGGTGTGAAGTGGAGGCAGAAAGGTTGAAGTGTTGTCGCGGCATGAAATATCTTGTTTTACCGCGTGTAGCCATCTTGTGTGCGTTCTCGGGTGGCTGTACTGGAATACCACGCGGTGGGATAGGCTGAGGTGGCGCGTGATCGTTGGATGGTGGGGATTCTGTGGGACCAACGGATCCAGGGGAGACACGGTTGGGCGGAGAGTACGAGGCGGATGCTGTTGGGATTGGTGAGGTGGGGCGGGTGGCAGTGGAGGCGTGGACGGATCCGCGGGAGCAGGCGTGGGTGGTGGTGGCAGGTGTGGGCCATGTGAGGGTTCGGCGGTCGGATCGGCGGGAGCAGGCGTGGGTGGTGGTGGGCCAGGAGCGCGAGGTGGCGCATCAGGAGAGGCTAGTGGGCGCGTCGGGAGCGCTAGACGGTAGCCAATGATTGGCAATGATGGGGCGCTGATTCTAGTAGGGAGTGCCCTGAATTCGTTGGGATCGGCTGTGCTAGGTGGTGGTGTGGCTGGTTTTGTGGCTGAGTTGGGAAACACGGCTTCGTTAAAAACGACGTGGCGGGATATGTGAACCTTGCGAGTGGAGAGATACGGCACGTGTAGCCTTTCTATTCCCGGGGGTAGCCGGGGAAGATGCAGCGGACAGAGCGTGGCATGAGCTTGTGGGGAGCGGTGGAGGCTACGTTTGGGAAGCAAATGCATCCGAAAGTGCGGAGATGGTCGTAGGTGGGTTGCGTACCGTAGAGCAAGAAATGGGGAGTGAGATGTTGGATGGCTCTAGAGGGGCGTAAGTTCAGTAAATGGTTTGCGGTATAGAGAGCTTCTACCCAAAACGAGGGAGGTAGGGTGGCTTGAAAGAGTAAAGTTCGTACTATATCCTTTGTGGTTCTGATGAGGCATTCAGCTCTACCATTTTGGGGGGAGGTATACAGGCAGGAGAGGCGCAGAATAATGCCGTGTGAGGAAAAATAATGGCGCAGGTCGGTGGTGAGGAACTCACCACCATTATCGCACTGCATGCAGCGAATGGTGGTGTGAAATTGTGTCTGTATGTATAGGAAAAGGTTTTGTAGTGTGGAGCATATACCAGATTTGTTTTGAAGAGGAAAGACCCAGGAGTAATGAAAGAAATCATCAAGTATGATGGGATAATATTTGTATCCAGAGAAACTAATGATGGGAGAGGTCCAGAAATCAAAATGTATTAAATCAAATGGTGATACAGCTCTGGAATGAGACATAGAGAACGGGAGGCGAGATTGTTTGCCTAGTTGACATGAGTCACAAAAACTAAATTTGGGTCTATCTTTATTACATGTGGAAAGGAAATCTAGGGGAATATGAGAAAGTGCTGCATTGCTAGGGTGTCCAAGCCGCCGGTGCCAAAGATTGCCAGAGATGGTGAGGGCGGAGTTATGCTTGCCGTCATGATCGTCGTGGAAGGGGTACAAGTCCCCCAAGCTATTGGAGCGCGGAAGGGTATGCCGGGTAGCCAAATCCTTCACAGAGAAGCCAAACAGATCAAACTCAACAGAAACATAATTGTCGCGCGAAAATTTACGAGTGCTAATGAGATTTTTAACAATATGAGGTGAAACGAGAACATTTTTGAGGTAGAATGGTCGTGAGGTGAGTGCAGCAGTACCGGTGGCGACTATGGGAAGACGGGATCCATTACCAACGATGATATGTTGTGAATTTGGCTCGAACGAGGAATGAGACGAGATCAATTTACTTGGGTTGCCGGTGACATGAGATGAGGCGCCGGAGTCCATGACCCAGTATCCACCGGAGGCGTGGAAGGCAGATCTGTAGCTTGGCGCATTCTGGTACATGGTGGCGTAGTCCCACGATGTAGGTTGTTCTGGTGCGGAAGGAGCCATAGGTTCCATCGGTGGCGGTGTAGTGGAGTTCATGACAGGGTACGCCTGAGTTGGTGGGCGAGGACGCGAGCCGAGCACGCCATGTGTGTTGCGAGGAATCCAGGCGTGAGGTGGGAACAGCATGGTGGCAGGCGCAAAGTAGCCATACCAAGGTTGTTGTCCACCGCCGCGCCCCATGAAGTTGTCCCCGTACTCGCGCCCTCCGCCAGTTTGACCGCGCCCATGGCCAGGGTCGCCGCCAGGGTGCGGGGGAGCGCCGCCGCCACGGCCGCGTCCAGGGTGCACGAACCCTGGGGTGGGGTTTTTACCCTTGTAGTTGGGGCTGACGTATCCAGCTGGTCGTGGTTGCGCACCACCGGGAGGCTGCTGTCCGGCGCCGGCGCTGGATTGCCCACGGTCGCCGCCATGGGCGACCATGACCTGAGAGGCGCTCTATAGTTGTTTGGTTTCGTCGTCGAGCTCGGAGTGCTGCAGGCGTGCGCAGGCGACGGCGAAGGAGGGGAGCGTCTCGGAGTTCTTGAGCAGTTCGCCCTGGAGCTTGAAGCGTTTGCCGAGGCCGTCGATGAACGCGCCCATGAGGTCGTTGTCGGAGACGGGGCGGCCGATCGCGGCAAAGTCATCCGCGAGTACCTGCAGTTTTTGTGCATAATCGGCGATGGAGAGATCACCGCGCGGACAATTGTGGAAAGCCTTACTGAGGTAGAGGTAGCACGCGGTGCCCTTGTGGAGGAAGAGGCGGTGCAGGCGCATCTAGGTGGTGCACGCCCGGCCATTGGTGCCCTGCACCAGGCGATGGAGATCGTCGCTCAGCGTCGCCAGAAACCACAGTGAGATGTGGAGATCGACGGCCTGCCAGGCGTCGTCGGGTTCCGCCGGAGCCGCCCCCTCGGTGTTGTGATCGAAGGCTTTATACATGGTGAGGAGAGATGTGATTGTCTGCCGCCATTTGGAGTAGTTGGCCCCGGCGGTGGTGACCTTGTAGGAGATGTAATTGGAGATGTGAATGGCGAGGATGGGGTGGGATGTGGGTGGGGGAAAATAGGGATAAGGCATGGTCATGTAGCCAGGCATGGGGCCGGCGATGGTGGCGACGGAGAGGGAATCTGCGAGGCCGCCAAGGTTGAAGGCATCCACGACTGGAGTGGGTGGAGCACGCGGCATGGGTGGCGGTCGTTGGATAGGTGTGAAGAGGGATTCGTCGATGGGGTTGATTGGGGGCACAACAAAGAGAGAGGGGTTGGAGCCTACGAGGAGGTTGCGGCCATGGTTTTGAGCCTAAGCTCTGGTACCAAGGAGACTAAAATTGTCTGTTGTATTGCATTGCAGTTGTGCTAAAGGGAGCCAGGTTAAATCTAATGGTATAATTGTTGCACCCCCATGTGGCTCTAGCAGCGCATCCACGTTAGCCACGTCGCGTGGCCGAGCCTCGTTTCGTTTCCAGTGATTGGGCCACGTGGCGCCATACAATTGGCTCAACCGAGGGGAAAAGTGGAGCACGACCCAGTCCACTGGTGAAAATCCTAGGCGCTGCCCCCAGCCCCCGCGTCCGTCCCTATCCTCTCTCTTTCACGGAGCTTCCTCCCACGCATCTCCCTCTTCTCTCCTGCGGCACTCCCTCTCAGTCCCCTCCGCGGGAGTGCCGCCGCCGGTGGAGCGTGGCCCAAGCGCGCGGGAGCAGGGCCGACGGTGGAGTGCGGCGCCGCCAGTGGAGCACGTCCGCTAAGGCGGGCGCCCTCCCAGCCAGTGGCGTAGCAGGCTGCGCTTCTCCATCTCGTCTCCCTCAAGCCGCTCGTGGAGCACGGGCCGCCGAGGCGGTCGCCCAGCACGAGGGGGAAATTGGCGGCGCCCAGTCCTGGCAAGTCCGAGCCTCTCGTTTTATTTCTCTCTTCTGCTTTGAAATTCCTCCTTCTCCAAGGGCCAGGAAAATTATTAATTGATGTTTTTTTTGTAAAAGCACTACGTGCAGATCTAAGGAAAAAGAGAAGAAGGAAAACTGTAAGGGAAGTTTTGAAGAAGAAGAAGACCAAGGTCATTTCCCTGAGTCATATCTTGTTTGATTAAATTATCAGTGATTGAATTGTGTAATTTGATGCTTTTTTTGAACCGTACGTGTGTCAGTTTGAAGAAGAAGAGAAGAAAGAAGAATCTGGGGAAGTTTATGAAGACCAAGGAAAAGGATCAATGGAAGGCTCTGACTTTATAGCTGGTATACTTGACAGGACCCAAGATATCTATCCTCTTGTGTGCATTTGTACAGAGAAAAGAAAATACATGTAGCTTGTGGTAGTCAGTCAATTGAATCCGCTAGCTTCTTGTCGTCGTGGTGAACAGACAGATGTCATGGGCTGGCTTGAGTTGGGGCCGAATGTGCGCTAGAGGATTCGGGGAAGGGTTTTGGTAACACGAGGATGGATTTCGGATGGAATACCGGTATCTTTATTAATGAACTTAGCCCTTGGCCAGAGGTTGAAGAACGTACAGACTACAAGGTGAGCACCTCTATCCTGTTCTACTTCTCTCTCACAGCTAATGATCTGTCTAGTGTTGTTCGTCCCGCGCAGGGGTGCCCCTCCTCTCCTTATATAGGGGAGAGGATGGCTTACAAGGGAAGGAACCCTAATGGCATCTTTGATGATCTAAGCTACTTTATAAAGCTTCTTTGGCCCGGATGACACCGGTCTTGACTTTAATCAGGAGGAGATGACCTCGTCCGGTACCTTTTACGTCACCTTCCGCTTTAGCTTCAGGGCTTCGATTAAAGCTAACTTGCTTCGCTCATCTTTGTCTTCTAGTTCTTGAGAGAATCTTTGACCAGAGTGCCGACAGGCTACAGTTGAGCTCGTGCCGGTACTCCGGTATCTCTTTTGTTTACCGAACTCCGGTATACCCCTCATGGGATACCGGTATACTTTAACTTGGCGCTTGCCATCTCAACTTGGTCATCCGGATTAACCTTTAATCTGGTATCTTTAAAGATAAATAGGGAAACTTTGTCATGCCTTCGGCCTACCGGGGGCCATCCCCCCGACACTTCTAGGTAATAATCTAATTCAATGTATCAAAAAAGGAATCATTTCTTTTCCCCACCTAAGTTCACTGTTGTTTCTTTTGATGTCACACTACCATCCAACAAAGATGAGCTGATACTAATAAGCCAAGCATTTTTTTATAGAGGTAACATGTTTCTTTTGATATATCATTTAGTAGTATTTTAATTTTTATATATGAATCTTATTATCTTGAAGAAAGTTTGTTTCTCTAAAATGTGTACAATCTCTCAATGTCTTTTCAGACCCAGAACTAGGGTTATTAGCTAACAGAAGAAGTGGACAAGTAGTATAAGAACATTTCTGTCAATATAAAGGAAAATGCAGATCAAGGTACGATTTAGTCATTGAACCTGTGACTACTAATATGGATTAGAGGTAGTAATAGATCTGTGTTCAGCTCTCTTTTGCATAATAATTTTTAAAAGGGGCGATAGAACTTTTTAACAGTATTTGTTTTGATCGAGTAAGGATTGCACAATTTTGTATCTTCCTGTTAGTCCAACTGTAGTAGAGTGGATTGCATGGGTATGATTTACCACTACTATAGCTCATTCTATTTGCCTTTTTCACTTTCTCTTGCTAAACCATGGAAGTTTTGACCTCATGCTAGGCCCAGACATGGAGAATTAATTAGACCACGAACAATGTACTTTTAGCACCAATTATGAAATGCAGTATGCTGTGGGAATGTATGTTGTACATTGTCAGTGCATCTTATTGTTTTGTTTTTTCCTCCAGATTATTTAGTCTAATACTCGAATAGAGAAATATTTATCGGTTTTGCTGGTTCAGGTTTGCCTCTCCTCTCCTTATATAGGGGAGAGGATGGCTTACAAGGGAAGGAACCCTAATGGCATCTTTGATGATCTAAGCTACTTTATAAAGCTTCTTTGGCCCGGATGACACCGGTCTTGACTTTAACAGGAGGAGATGACCTCGTCTGGTACCTTTTACGTCACCTTCTGCTTTAGCTTCAGGGCTTCGATTAAAGCTGACTTGCTTTGCTCATCTTTGTCTTCTAATTCTTCAGAGAATCTTTGCCCAGAGTGCCGACAGGCTACAGTTGAGCTCGTGCCGGTACTCCGGTATCTCTTTTGTTTACCGAACTTCGGTATACCCCTCCTGGGATACCGGTATACTTTAACTTGGCGCTTGCCATCTCAACTTGGTCATCCGGATTAACCTTTAATCCGGTATCTTTAAAGATAAATAGGGAAACTTTGCCATGCCTCTGGCCTACCGGGGGCCATCCCCCCGACATTAGTCACCGAAGCTGGTATAGTCCGGCTGATTCCATCTGACGGACCATGCCAGGTTCCTTTTTCAAACGTACCGGATTAATCCTTTCGGTTTCAAGTTAAACTCTCCCGGCGTCTTTGCCGGACTTAGACCAGCGTACCGTTCTCAACTAAACCTTCAGGTATCTTTTTCCGGTTGCTTCGCTATTAAATTCTCCTCGGCGAAGTCGAGAATATCTTGGAAACCATGCCTGGCAGTGACATGCGCACTGTGCCCAGCGCACCAGTGTCAGGCGTCAAATCGCTCGACTCCCGCGCGCGCAGTTAATACGCCGCACCGGATCCTTGTGGCCGCACCGGATCTTTGTGGCTTCTGTGTAGCATCCCGCCCGCAGCGCGTGTATCTTTGCGCCGCGTGGCGGCCCACAGGCATAGTAAAGTGGGCCTGGCCGTGCCCCGGCCCATGAACACCTTTCTATATAGGGAGTGACGGTTCCACGCCGTCCCCCATGTTCCCACTTCGTCTTCAACCTCTCACACTCCGAGGCATTCCGCCGCTCGAACTCTTCTCGCCGCCGCTTGACGTCGCGCCCAAGTGCTCCGGCGACAGTCCGCAGAAGCGCCTCACGGAACCCGCCGGTCCTCCTTCGCCGCGATTGAGCAGCGCGGCTCCTCCTCTGCCGCGGGACGCACCACGACACCTGGCTCTGAATCGCCGTTTGCCGCCGCCGACCGTCTTCTCAACGAGCTCCGCCGCCACCTCGGGCCCGCAGCTTCGCAGAACTTTCGCTGCCATCCTCGGGTTAGTCCCTCCTAGATCTCACATTTTCTTCCTCTTGCCGTCCCTCTTGGCGCAGTAGGATATTTATTCCCCCTTTTTCTTCTGTTTTCCTTTCCTTCATAGATCTTCGGGAAGGAGTAGATTCAGGGAAATCTGTTTTTAGCCAACCTCGACACTTAGCGAAAATATGTCCTCCGAAGAAACCGTTGGGCCGGCTTCCGGCGGAACGTAGTTTAGCAACTCCCCTGAGATCTCTTTAGGGGAGGAGCAATCCCAGGATTCGGAATCTTACGGGCTTGACGCGGAACTAGCCCGGATGGACGAAAACTCCGCCGCCCCGGAAGCTGACACCGGACGGGGTCAGGAGACTAGCAGCTCCGGTCAAGGTTCCGGCGCGAACTTGGCCGCGTATACCCGCGGAGCCTGGAAGGGCTCTGACGTGAAAGAGGATGAGATCGACCGGTTGTACCGTTCCCGGAGGATACCGGCAGAAGTGGCCTGTCGGATTCCAGGTGATGAGCTGGAACCTGCTCCCGAGGAAGGAGAGCACGTGGTCTTCTACGCTCATTTTGAACGCGGTTTTGGCCTCCCGGCGTCGAACTTCTTCCGCCAATTTCTAGATCATTACGAACTCCAGCCTCACCATCTTCCCGGCAACTCCATCTTTTACCTTTCTTGCTACGTATCCTTCATGGAGGCCTATATTGTCCTCCTCCCCACCATCGAAACTTTTGCCCGCTTCTTTAATCTTCGGATCAACTCGATCCAAGACAAGAAGCTTCCTAAACCCAAGCCTCCGGTTCAGTGCGGGGCCTGCATCGTTTCGGCCCACCAGGGGAGCCCCTTTTACAAGTTCGCCGGTTTGGAGTCATGCCGGGCATGGCAACAAACCTTCTTCTATGTCAAGAATACCGGTGATGCCGACCTCATCAACCTCCCGGCGTATGCTGCCGGCACGCCCTCGCGGGCCAACTGGAAGCATAATCCGAAGAACACGCATGTCGAAACCAACCGAATTGTCCGGTTCATGGAGCAGCTCAACAAGGACACCAACATCTGCTCTGACAACATAATCCGTGCGTTTGTCTCGCGCCGGGTTCTTCCTCTCCAGCGCTGGGTTCATAAGATGAGCCAGATGAGCGGCCGCAGGGATCCAACTAGGATCACCAGCTTTGGCTTGAGCAAATCTGATGTGGTCCTCAAGGCCAAGCAGATCTGCCAAACCGAGATGTCGGCAGATTGGTCCTGGGGTCTCCTGCCCCTCAGCAACAGGAATCCTCCCTCTGCTGAAGTAAGGATATGGGAATCCAAAACGATGTTACCGGTTTTGATTTGTAACTAACCGGCTTTTTTCCAGGCCCTCGAACGCTTTCCTCGCATCTCCGCGGAAGCACGTGAACCTAGCCGCAAGCGCCGGTTGGACAAGGATGACCCGGATCCCTACATCGCAAGAAGCCAGCACAAGATGGGCTGACTCACACCTCTCGCCCCGGTAAACATTATGCCTCAAACCTGGACAATGGTTCCGGCAGCGATGACGAAGTCATTGTTCTCGAGGTATTTTACCCGCTCCCCCTGACTTATAAACTTTCTTTGTGCGGCAGCTCCCGTTGACCGGAACCCTCAGGTTCTGGAGAGCGTGACCCCCCTCGCTGCTGAGGTGGGTCCGAAATGGATTGATAAGGCCCAGGCCCAGGCCTCGCGAGTCCGGAAAGCACCGAACTGTCGGCAGATGCCGGTAGCAGCGGGGCTCCCCCGGCCAAGAGGGTGAAGAAGTTCATCCACGGGCCCTTGGAGCGGACGCGCAAGAGCAAGATTCCAACCTCTGCGGGGTAAGAACCACCCTTACCTTCTCTCGGATTTTAACTTGGTATCTTTTCTTCCTTGCGGCTAACTTTTCTTTTTCTTTTCCAGAGCCGCCCTGGAACTCACCAGGAGCGCTCCCGGAATGATGCTGGAGACCCCCGCTGATGTCGGGAGGTCCACTCCTCTTCCTCGCCAAAGTCCGGTACATTCGGGTGCCGGCAAACCTTCATCCTCCCTTCGGGGAGGCAACACAAGTTCGGGGTGCGCGGCCCCCAAACCGACCAATTCCCGCGCGGAGGAGGAATTCTTCTCCCCTCCAGATTATCAAGACACCGACGCCAGCAACATGGGCGCCAGCTCAAATGTTGCCGGGCGGTCGGAACCTTTGGTTCCGCCCGCTCAAGAAAAGAAGAAAAAGAAGTCCACTGCTTCCCCTTCCAAGGCTCCCGCAGCCGCTCCTCCACCGGCCAAGGGCGCAGCGGCTCCGACGCCGGCAACCCTCGCCAAAGCTCCTGCTGCGCCGCTTCAGAGCCCGCCAGAGGGCACAGTGGTGACCGCTGTGCATCTTACCGCAGTGGTCAAAGCAGCCACTGCACCCGCCTCCAGCTCTCAGGCCTAGAGCTTGATCCTTCATACCGGGCGCGCCGCCGAGGTCGCCGTTGAGAAGGTTGCCTCTCAACTTGGCCGGGTTGTGGAGCTGAGTCACGACGGCGCTTCCTTGGGAACGCTGCAGGAGCTGGTGGAGCGCTGGAACCTTGCTGATCTTTCCGACGTCACTCTTGGTGTTGGCAAGGACGACAAGCCGAAGCTCGACCCTCGCGGCCCCCGCACCACAGTGCAGCACTTTGGCCGGCTTAAAGTCGCGGTGAGAGAGTTTGACAACGCTTGGCATGATGCTAATGGCAACGTGGTGGTAAGATATCTTTCCGAACTCTTCATCTTTTCTTTATACTGAAACCTTTTACCCCAGAACCGGTAGGTATATCCCCAGTCCCCGAGTTTCGGGTTAAGCACGCAGTACTTGGCGCGAAACTACAAAAAACCGGCATAGCTAGTCCCCGAGTTTCGGGTTAAGCACGCAGTACTTAGCGCGAAACTGCAAAAAACCGGCATAGGTAGTCCCCGAGTTTCAGGTTAAGCACGAAGTACTTAGCACGAAACTGCAAAAAACCGGCATAGCTAGTCCCTGAGTTTCAGTTTAAGCACAAAGTACTTAGCGCGAAACTGCAAAAAACCGGCATAGCTAGTCCCCGAGTTTCGGGTTAAGCACGCAGTACTTAGCGCGAAACTGCAAAAAAACGGCATAGCTAGTCCCCGAGTTTCGGGTTAAGCACAAAGTACTTAGCGCTAAACTGCAAAAAACCGGCATAGCTCACGCTGTTTCCACTTCTGTAGAGCGTGTTGGACAGCCATAAGCAGATCTTCGAAGAGCTGTTGTGGGAGCACCATGGCCTCAGCGAGGCGTTCTTTGCGCTCAAGCTTGAGCACAGCCATTGCCAGGGTACGCCTGAACCCCGACTCCTTTCATACCGGTATGTGCCTTTATCAAATTTTGACAAACCTTTTCTTTTGTGCAGCTGCTCTGCCGGAAGCTTCCGCGGAGGACCTCGCCGCCCAAGTCGCTGCGCTCAAGGGTAATCCATGCTGACCGGTTTGTTTTTTACTTGTAATCTTTTTCACTTAACTCACGCCTCCTGGATTGTAGCTGCTCGGGACGAGCTCGCCACCCAGCACCAGCGCGAGCTCCAGGCCCAGCGGGAGGAAGCCGCCAAGCTCAAGGATCAGCTGATCCAGGCTGGGTCTGAGCACGCCAAGGCCCTGAAGGAAGCTATTAGCACCGACAACGCCCAGGTTGAAGAAACCCGAAAGCATCTTGCCGATACTGAGGAGCGACTTCGCCGCGAGCTGAAGGAGGTGCAAAATCAGCTGCAGGATGAAAAGGAGCATCTCAAGGACGTCAAGGTTTACCTGACCGGTATCGAGGACATGGTGAAGGATACCGACGCCAAGGCTATCAGTAAGTTTTGCTGTCCTCTTGCTTATAAGCTTTTGAGTTTCCACCGGCTTGTTCTTACCGGTTTGGTATTATATCTTCTTTTCAAACCTTTGCCTAGGGCTCTTTCCGGACTCACATACCCGCGCCGAGGCTGCCGTCAACAAGTCTCGGGTCGAGGAGGTGGTGGATGCTGATCTCCCCTGGACCACCAAGGACTACCTTACCGCGCTATTTTGCAGGATTACTCACATGCGCGCGGTTGACCGGACCCTTGGCTTGCTGCCAAGTGTTGCCACTACTGTCTTCAAGTGCCTTTGGCCCGGCGAAGCCGTTCCGGAAAGCTTCGACCTCGTCGTTGAACGTCTTCTTCATGAAACAAGCTGGCGACTAAGCGAGTGGCGCCATTCCTCCGCCCATGCCAGAGCTGATATCGCGCTTCGCTTCGCGTGCTCCTGGTACGAAGGCCTTGACCTGGATGCGCTGCACAGCATGCGCGACAACGCCCCTACTAACACAGATCCAGAGAAGGGTGCCGCATGCTGTGCCAGGGCCTACGAGATCGCCAGCTACGCCAACACCAGCACCTTCATCCCTCCTCCGGCTAGCCTCAAGGAGACCTTTACCGACGATGAAGAGGAGGAGGAAGATGAAGAAACCGGAGAGGGCGACGCTGGAGCCGAGGCGGAAGCACACGAGGATCCTGCTGCCGGTACCTCAGGGCCAACTCCTGCTGCTCCAGAACCACCTGTTCAAGCCCCAGTAAACCCGCAACAAGCTTCAGAAGATTCATCTCCGCTTTACCAGACCCCATGATCCTGTCTTGCTTCACATGCAACAATGCTTGTTAAATTTGCCCCCGGTATGCCGTGGTGGAAAGATGTATGATACTTCTAAGTCCTTTTGGTTGTGCTACCTTTAACTTAGCCGGTGGGCTGGTATGTTTGACTTAAAAGCTTATAAGCTTAGCCGGTAACTTAAGTTATTCAGATCTTGTCGTTCGTTTTGTTTGCTTTGATCTTGCATGGTGAATCTTCCGAATTCGTTTCCGAATTCAATCTGATGCACACTTGGTTCTTTTGATTTGGCTCTGCCTACCTCTTTTGGGTGTTTGGCGTATGAGACACAAAGTTCTTTTGCCAAGCAAGCATTTTCTTGAACTTAGAAGAAATTCGAAATTTTTCACAAAAAACCGGTATAACCGGGGTTAGTTAAACTTTCTTCGGGTTGTTTGTTTTCAGTTTCTTTTTACGTTTTTCGCATTCTTAAATCCTTCCGGTTTATCTTGCTTGCCATGAAGCCGGGTTGCGGACAGCAGCAAGTCGAAGACTCCTTTAGGTTTAGCATGTTACTAAACCGGAAAAGAAAGTTTCCAACAATCAAACCGGTATACAGAAAAAATAAATACATTACATGCAATTCCGGTAGAGGCAGTCCCCGAGATACATTCGAGGTGCCGACATTTTATTGATAGCAAATAAGGTACAAAAAGGAACTCCTTACATCACATCTTCAGGAATAGAAAGGACGGAGTAAAGCTATGTTCCATGGGCGCTTGGTCTCCTCTCCTGACCTGTCCTTCTTTCCCTTCTTCGATTCCTGTGCATCGATCAAGTAGTAGGCATCATTGTGCAGAGCCTTGCTCACAATGAATGCCCCTTCCCGCGGAGGTGAGAGTTTGCGCTGCCCTTCAGTGCGCTGCACTAGACGTAACACTAGATCTCCTTCCCGGAACACCCTCGGGTTTACCTTCCGGCTATGACAGCGTCTGAGGTTTTGCTGGTATATGGCTGATCTTGCCAAAGCCATTTGTCTTTGTTCCTCAAGCAGATCAACATCGTTTTCTCGAGCCTCTTTTACCTCTTCTTCGGTATAGAGCTGCACTCTTGGTGAGTCATGGAGAATGTCGGTTGGTATGACCGCTTCTGCTCCGTATACCATGAAAAATGGCGTATATCCGGTAGACCGGTTCGGTGTGGTCCTTATGCTCCACAGCACTGATGGTAACTCATCCAGCCAACATCCCGGTGTTTTCTCGAGCGGCTCAATTAGCCTCGGTTTGATACCGGAAAGCACAAGTGCATTTGTTCTCTCAACTTGCCCATTGCCTTGTGGGTGTGCCACAGAGCACACATCCAACCGGATATTGTGATCGTCACAGAACCACTTAAACTCTCCTTGATCAAAGTTTGTTCCGTTATCTGTGATGATGTTGTGCGGGTATCCATACCGCAAGATGACATCTTTCAAGAATTTCACGGCCGTATGCCCATCACATTTTGCAATTAGCTTTACCTCTAGCCACTTAGTGAATTTATCGACCATCACCAAGATGTGAGTCATGCTTCCTCTCGCCGTTTTGAACGGGCCAACCATGTCCAGGCACCAAACCGCAAAGGTCCAAGTTATCGGTATAGTTTTTAAACCGGACGCTGGGGTATGATTTTGCTTGGCGTACCTCTGGCACCCATTGTATTTTTGGACCAAGTCCTCAGCATCTTCCAAAGCAGTGGGCCAATAGAACCCATGCCGGAACACTTTTGCCACCAGCGCCCTGGATGAGGCATGGTGCCCACATTCTCCTTGGTGAACTTCCACGAGCATTTCTCTTCCTTCTTCCGGTTCCACACATCATTGGAGGACACCGGTGACACTTCTCTTGTACATCTCACCATTGATGATGGTGTATGCCTTGGATCTTCTTTGGATCCTTCTCGATTCAGCTTCGTCAACCGGCAAGCCGCCGTTGATCAAGAATTCCTTAATAGGTTTAACTCAGGTTGGTTCTTCCCGAACCGTAAATACCGGTACGTCTATCTCCATGCAATCCACCATCATAGTTTCTTCCGGTTTTGACCCCGAAGTCCCCGAGTTTGCCGGAATAGTCCCCGGGTTTCCTTCATCAATGTCCATGGGTACGATGTGGGATTCCGGTACGAAAATTGATTCAGATTCCTGACTTGGTGTGATTGATGGTTTTCTCAGGTGAGCCAAGGCTATTCCGGAAGGAATTTCTTGCCTGGATGAGCCCAGCTTGGACAAAGTATCCGCGGCTTCATTTTCTGCCCGCGGTACATGGTGAAACTCACATCCGTCGAAGAATCTGGCAAACTTTTGCACATGGAACCCGTATGCTGCCATGTTGGCATCTTTTGCATCCCAATCTCTGGAACACTGCTGCACCAATAGATCTGAATCACCATAGCAAATGATCACGTGCACACCGATTTCTTTTGCGACCTTGAGCCCATGGACCAAGGCCTCATACTCAGCGATGTTGTTTGATGCCCTGAAGTGTATCTGCAGCACATACCTCAAGTGATCCCCTGTCGTCGTGGTGAACAAACAGATGCCATGGGATGGCTTAAGTTGGGGCCGAATGTGCGCTAGAGGATTTGGGGGAGGGTTTGGTTAACACAGGGAAGGATTTTGGGTGGAAACCGGTATCTTTATTGATGAACTTGGCCTTGGCCAGAGGTTGAAGATGAACAGTACAAGCTATATGAACTAGGGTTTCTCTACCTAGCAACTCGTCTCCTAAAGTCTCTGTCCCGCGCAGGGGTGTACCCCCTCTCCTTATATAGGGGAGAGGGTGGCTTACAAGGGAAGGAACCCTAATGGCATCTACTGTGATGTAATCTACTTTATAAAGCTTCTTTGGTCCGGATGACTTCAGTCTTGACTTTAATCAGGGGGTGATGACCTCCTCCGGTCCCTTTAACGTCACCTTGGTCCTTTGGCGCCAGGGCTTCGATTAAAGCTACTTTGCTTAGCTCATCCTTGTCCTCTAGTCTTGGAGAGAATCTTTGACCAGAGTGCCGACAGGCTATAGTGACATTCATACCGGTACTCCGGTACCTCTCTTGTTTACCGAGCTCCGGTATACCCCTCCCGGGATACCGGTAGGTGTTAACTTGGCTCTTGCCAACTTTACAAAACCATCCGAATTGACCTACAATCCGGCCTTGTAAGAGGAACATGGCAACTTTGCCATACCTTTGGCCTACCGGGGGCCATCCCCCCGACATTAGTCCCCGAAGCTGGTATAGTCCGGCAGACTCTGTCTGACGGACCATGCCAGGTTCCTATCCTAAACGTGCCGGATTAGTTCTTCCGGTTTCGATTTTACCTCCTCCGGCTTCTTTGCCGGAATTAGACCATTGTAACGTTCTCAACCAAACCAGCGGTATCTCTTTCTGGTAGCTTAGCTATTAAAGTCTCCTCGGCGAAGTCGTGAATATCTCGGGAACTGTGCACGACAGAGACATGCGCACTGTGTCTGACGCGCCAGTGTCAGTGGTCAAATCGTTTCGACTCCCGCGCACGCAATTAATACGCCACACCGGATCCTCGCTGCCATTCCGGATCCTTGTGGCCTCCGTGTGGCTTTCCGCCCGCCGCGCGTGTATCCCCATGCCACGTGGCGGCCCACAGGGAAAGTGGAGCGGGCTCGGCCGCGCCCCGGCCCACGACCACATCTCCTATTTAAGGACCGACGGTTCCTCGTCGTCTCCCACTTCGCATTTTTCCCCTCTCCAGAGCACTTGCTCCCTTCGCCGTTCGAGCTTCTCTTGTCGCCGCCGCCGTCGAGCCCTTGCTCTCCAGCGAACTCTCGCGCGAAGGTCCTGCGGGGCTTCTTCGTCAAGCTCTGCGTCAGCAGTCTTCGCCTTCGGTCCAGGGAGACAGCACAGCCTCCTCTGCTTCTCCGCTCGCCACCGTCGTCCACCTCCTCTTCGAACTCCGGCGGGTCGTTGACTCCGTCGGGCCTCCGAACCTCCGCCGCCGCCCTCAGGTCAGGCTCACAGATACCACACTCTTTTACTGTTTTCTATTCGTCACTGGCGCGGTAGAATATTTACTCCCCTTTTCTTTTCGTTTTTCCTCCTTTCGTAGATCTTCAGGGAGAAGTAGTTTGAGGGAAACTTGCTTTTAGCGCATCCTCGACACTTAGCAAAAATGTCAACCGAAGAATCCGATCCGGATCTCTCCACCAGCACCCGGTTTAGCGAGAGCCCGGAAGCCTCGGGAGAGGAGGTTCCGGTAGATCAGCCTGATGGGCTCGAGGAGGACCTCGCCCATTCCGAAGAAGATGCCAGGGGCTCCGAGCAGCTCATCGGCAACGCTGAAGAACATGCCGGCGGCCCGGGCAAAGGTGCCGATGCGGAATTTCCTGACATCGACCTGCACTCTTATACGCGCGGGGCCTGGATGGGTTCAGACGTTACCCAGGCCGAAATTGATTGGCTCTACCGGTCCCGCCGGATACCAGAAGAGGTATTCTGCCGGATCCCCGGCATGGAGATAAAGCCTGCGCCCCGGCCAGGTGAGCACGTTGTCTTTGCCGCCCATTTTGAGCGCGGCTTAGGCCTTTCGGTCTCGGACTTCTTCCGAGACTTTCTCGACTTCTACGAGCTTCAGCCCCATCATCTCCCGGGCAACTCCATCTTCTACCTCTCCTCTTTTGCTGCCTTCATGGAGGGATACGTCGGTATCACTCCATCTGTAGATAACTTTTCTTATTTTTACATCCTCCGGAAGAATTCCATCCAGGATACCACTCTTCCACAGCCCAAGCCCTTTGTCCGGTGCGGGGGCTGCATCCTCTCGCCCCGCCAAGGTAGCGTCTTTTATAAACTTGACGGTCTGGAATCTGTCCGTTTGGCAAAAATCCTTTTTCTACGTCCAGAAAGGAGGCCCGGAAGACTTCATCAATCTTCTGGAATACATGCCCGGGCCTCCGGCCATGACCAATTGGCTCCACAAACCCAAAAATCAAAAAGAGTCCAAGCGGGTGGCCAATTTCATCGAGCTCTTCAAGGAGGAGACCAACCTCAGCTCGGATGATATTGTCCGGTCCTTTCTCTCGCGCCGGGTCTTGCCACTGCAGCGCCGTGCTCACAAGATGAGCCAAATTTCGGGTCAAAGGGATCCGACCCGGATGACCAGCTTCTCGCTGAGCCCCGAGGATCTGATCCTGAAGGCTATGCAGATATGCCGGAACACCCTGCGGCCCGACGGGAAATATGGGCGGAAACCTTACAGCCGGAAAGATCCTCCGCCCCGAGTAAGATCTTGGGACTTCCGGAACACACCTTCCGGTAAAATTGCAAACCTTTGTTCTAACTTAGTGTTTTATTATGCAGGATAACTTCTCCCGGATCGCTAGGGAGGAGCTGCCCCGGTACGCCCCCAAGCGCAAGTTTCCGGACGACTCGGACCCGGATCCGTACGTAAGGGGACCGCATCCGATGGGGCCAACATATGTCAAACGCCCCGGTAACTTTCCCACTCAAAGTCCGGCAAACGATTCGGATACAGATGATGAGGTCATTGTACTTGAGGTATTTTGCGTTTTTCTCCATCTCATATTCTTTTCCTGTGTAGCATCCCGCTCAGCTGCTGCGAACCCTCAGGTTCTTGAGCACGTCGCCCCCCTGGCCGCTGAGGTTGGCCAGGAGTTCCTGGATACTTTGGCCCAGAGAGGCCAGGCACCCAAGCGCCGGAAGAGCAAGGCTCCGGCGGAAGATGCCGGTCACAGCGAGGCTCCACCCGCCAAGCGCTAGAAGAAGAGCGGCCTTGGCCCTCATGGAAGGAAGCGCCGGCAGGAGATGCCGACCGCCGCCGGGTAAGGCCTCAGTGTTATACTCATTTCGGTTGATCTTTTGTTACTTTCCATCTTTTGGCTAACTTTTACACTTGTTCCTTTTTCAGGGCTCCCCTGAAACTTACCAGGAGCGCTCCTGGCATGCCGCCGGAAGCCTCCGAGGATCCGGCAAGGACCTCTCCTCCTCCTCAACCAAGTCCGGCACGCTCTGGTGCTGGCAAAGCTCCATCCTCCCTTCGCGGGGGGGAAACAAATTCGGGGTGGACGGCCCCTAAATCGCCATATCACCGCGCGGAGGATGATTTTACTTCCCCTCCAGAGTATCAAGACACCGGCGCCAGCAACATGGGCGCCGGTTCCGCAGACGCCGGGCGGTCGGAACCTCTGGTTCCGCCCGTACCCAAGACCAAGAAAAAGAAGAAGACTGCTGCTTCCCCCTCCAAAGCTGTGTCGGAAACCTCCGCTCCGGCAGCTTCTTCGCCGGCAAAGGAAACTCCCGCGCCCCCACCGGCCAAGGACGCTCCTACGCCGCCACCGGTAAAGGATGCGCCTGCTCCTCCGCCGGCACCTCCTGCCGGTAAAGCTACTTCAACTCCTCCGCCAACTTCTCCGGCCGGCACAATTATCACCGCGCAGCAGCTCACTGCGGCGGTTACAGCAGCGACGGCGCCACCTTTCGGTTCCAAGGCCAGTCCCTTGTGCTTCATGCCGGCCGCGCCGCGGTCTCTGCTGGTGAGAAGGCCTCAGCTCAGCTGGGCCGGATCGTTCAAGTGACTCGCGGCGAGGTCGATCTGGGCAGCCTCCAGGAGTATGTGGACAAGTGGAACCGGGCGGATCTTTCCCCAGCCACCTGCGGCCTCGGCAAGGACAAGCTGTCGGTCGTGGACAACTCCGGGCCGCGGAGCACAGCGCAGCATCTAAGCCGGCTCAAGCGCGCGGTCAAGGAGTTTGACACGGCCTGGCATGACGCCAGCGCCAATGTGGTGGTAAGTTCAACACTTAAAACTTTCAACTCTTCTCTGTACCGTCAAAGCCGGTTTTTGATTATTTAGCTTATAGATATATCCTCATAGTCCCCGAGTTTCGGGTTAAGCACGCAGTACTTAGCGCGAAACTTTATTGAAGCAAAAACCAGCATATCTAGTCCCCGAGTTTCGGGTTAAGCACAAAGTACTTAGCGCGAAACTGCAAAAAACCGGCATAGCTAGTCCCCGAGTTTCGGGTTAAGCACAAAGTACTTAGCGCGAAACTACCAAAAACCGGCATAGCTAGTCCCCGAGTTTCGGGTTAAGCACAAAGTACTTAGCGCGAAACTGCAAAAAACCGGCATAGCTAGTCCTCGAGTTTCGGGTTAAGCACAAAGTACTTAGCGCGAAACTGCCAAAAACCGGCATAGCTAGTCCCCGAGTGTCGAGGGTGCTCCTCGGCAATGCCCTCCGATAGGGGCTTAGGGTTGATGGAATCCTGCAAGCTGACACGAGACATCGGTACACAGACAAGCGGGGAGAGCGATTTACCCAGGTTCGGGGCCCTCGATGAGGTAAAACCCTTACGTCCTGCCTGTCTGTTCTTTGATTATGATGAAAACAGGTTACAATGGGATGCCGAATACTTCGGCTGAGATCTAGTCGAGATTGATGTTGCTGGGGTTACCTAGCTCTAAGCTTTTCCTGGCTAAGGTTGCTAACATTGTTCGTGTCCCTCGGCAGCCCCTCTCCTGGCCTTTATATAAGAGGCCAGGTCTCAAGGGTCCTAACCGAGGACGACTAGGTTTACAGTAGTTTAGATCCAATCTATCCTTGTTTGTTCGCTTCCTTGTCTTGCCCGTCAAAGAATCTTCTGACTCGCCGACCTAGTGGCCCATCTCGCCTTCAGCTATCTTCATGGGCCTCCAATTTGTCAATACCAGATAGGGCAATACTGGTTACCCGAAGGGTAATGCCCACGTCAGTAGCCCCCGAGTGTCTAGCCGAAGATAATTCGGGTAGAGACTAATGCATGTTTTCTCCTGACATTCTTCTCCTTCATTGCTCTTGTTTATCTTTTTTTTTGACACATGCTCTTGTTTATCTTGATTATGCTTCATCTTCTTTTTATCGGGTGCGCGTCAGCGCTCCCGATGGGAGTAGCCCCCGAGTCTAGGTACGGATGCTTGCAATCCGTGCATAGACTCAAGTTGTGCTACTCGAATACTTTCCTCAGTCGAGATCTTCATAAGTCATCCGATATATATTCTTTTTATGCAAAAGGATGATGAGTAACGTGCCCAACTGTTGTTTGGTTAACTGCCGATGGCAAAACACCGTTACCCTACACAGAATCAAGTCCCCGGGCATGATCCTGGAGTGCAAAAAACTTCTATCAGGTATGCATCACGAGCTCCCGATGGGAGTAATAGCCCTCGAGTGTCTGGGTGCGAGCGCTTTGCAACCGAGTGCTGACTCAAACTTTCTCCCTTCGACTGCTCATTCTGTCAAGTCTTTATTTTATCGGGTGCGCGTCAGCGCTCCCGATGGGAGTAGCCCCCGAGTCTAGGTACGGATGTCTGCAGCCGGGCGTAGACTCAAATCCCTCATCCGATAACTCTTCTTTTTTCCTTCGAATGCTTCAAGTTTTTTTTTATGACGTCACTGTTGACGTGTAACTTATGTGGCCTGATTGACAAGACTTGACCTGACGGGCCCACCCTAGCTCTGCGCAGGCAGTTTTTAGGGCTTGACCAATGCACGCGTGGCGATCGAGGCGCCTCCTCGATTTTCGCACGACGTGGGAATAATGGGCCGCCGGTTCCGCTCCTTCTTCAAGCGCCACGTGTACAGTCAGATCTGCCCCACCCCCCACGATGCTTTGTGGAGTTATGGCCATGATTGGGCACAAATTCTTACGGGATAAATAGGGAGCCTCCTTGTTCCTCCGCCTCTTCAGCTGAAGCTCCGCTCACCATGGGCAAGAAGAAGAGTGGCAGCACCTCGGAGGCGGTCAAAGTTAGCCGTGATTGGAGCGCCTCCGCCATTTCCAATCGCGATATCAACAAGCTTCGCGCCCTCGGCTTCATCTCCGCATCTGAGGAAGACATTCGTCTCCCAGGTCCGGTTACTCGCCCAAAGCCCCCGAAGGGTTTCACCGTCATGTTTGTTGCTTTCATGTTTCGTGGTCTTTCTCTTCCGGCTCACGAGTTTCTTCGCTCCCTCCTTTTCTTCTATGGGATTCAGCTCTGGCAGCTGACCCCAAATTCTATTCTTCACCTTTCCATATTTATCACTGTCTGCGAGGCCTTCCTCGGCATTGAGCCTCACTGGGGCCTTTGGAGGAAGATCTTTTATGTGAAGCGTCACAATGACAGCAATGGCCCCCCTGTCGTCGGTGGCGTCGGTTTCGTCATCAGAAAGGAGGTCGACTACTTCGACTATCCGATGAAGGAATCCGTCCAAGGCTGGCGCAACAAGTGGTTCTATCTGCGAGATCCCGCTGTTTCTGGGCAGCGTTCAAATCTCCCTCCTTTTGACGATGTCTTGGTGGCTCACAAGAAGAAGTCTTGGAACAACGCCCTTTCTCCCGAAGAAAAGGCGACAGCCGACGAGCTTTTCAAGCAAATTGTCACTTTGAAGAATTCAGGAGGCATGACGATGTGCGATACTGAAGTAGTTTCAGTTTTCCTACAACGTCGAGTGCAGCCGCTGATGTCTCGCCCTCACCAGCTGTGGCTTTTCACTGGCAAAAACGACAAGTCGAGAGTCAACTCTGCCGACCTGTCGACAGAGGAACTCCAGAACGAAGTTCGTCGCCTGACATGCCTCAGCGCCAAGGACACCATTGTCTTGACATCGGCGCGCCCTCCTTATGATTTCAAGCATCTTCCGTCCGAGGTAGCCTTATCGTTCTTCGTTTACTGTCATTACTTCTTTTTTCTGTTTGTGCCTTACGTGTTTTCTATTCTTCCGCAGGTTCCTGCTGTCGCCCAATGTTATCCTCCCTCACCCGAGAGCGGAGTGGTATTAGAGGACGACGATGACGATTCTGAGGGAACCGAGGATGCTCAGCACACCCTTGAGGACAGCGATGTCCAAGAGGAGGAAACTGCTGAAGATGACGCCTTCCTCAAGAGCAGACGTCGCAAGCAGGTACATGATGATCTTATCGCTTCGGCTGAATCAAGTTCTACAGGAGGGGATAATGATGCCGACGAATCTACTTCGCCTCCTCCTGCTAAGAAGGGTTCAACAAGTTTCTTCGTGGACGAAGATGACATGGACCTGTGAGCATTTCTACTCTTTGTTACTTTTATTTCTTGTCACCTTGTATGCTAACTGCTCGCCGTACTTGAACAGCTCTGCCGATGACGATGACAATGTTCCTCTCGCAAAGAGGGCTAAGCTGGCCTCCGAAAGAGTAGCATCGGCTAAGGAATCGAACCCTTCTCCTGCCAAGTCGACACCTCCATCCCGAACGGGTGTAGGGAAGGTCCCATTATCTAGAGTTATTCCTTCTGATGATGCTCCCACCCCGCCGGCTGGCCGCAATCACGTAAGTACTTAATTTGTCTGGCTTTGCTGAATCTCCATCACCTGACTCCTCCTGTTTTTACCTCGCTGCAGCCGATTTACGCTACAGTCGATGTTGTGGCGGATTTTGCTGAACAATTTACTCGCCTAGAGGCCGAAAACGCCCAACTTCGGAAGGCTGTCAAATCTTCGGCTGATCAATCGATCGAGGCCAACAGGATCGCTGCCGATGCCAAGAGTGAGAACGCCTTGTTGAAGGAGGAGGTAACGAGGCTGAAGCGTCAGATGAAAGATGATCAAGATGCCAGGCGTGCAGCGGCGGCTGCAATTGATAAGAAGGAAGGTGTCCTCCGCGAATCCGTCAAGAATTTACTGGGTAGAAAATCCTTATGGTGTTCCGCTCCTTTCTTGATGCTTTCTCCATTGATTACTGATACATCTCTTTTTCAGAGGCCGCCAATTTAACTGTCAATCGACGTCATCAGCTTCGGGAGGATTCTACGGCCGACGCCTTGTCACTTGCTGCTGAGTCGAATGTCCAGATCCTCAGATTGCTGCAGAAGTCCAAGGGAGCACTGTCGAAGTTATACTCGATGATCTTCCCTAAGGCGAAGCTGGACAAGACTCTCGACGAGATAGCTGAAGCCTTCCTTGTCGATCCCTCCGAACCTGTAGAGGTACTGAAACGTCGCAGCCGCTTGATTGGTGGGGTTCTTACTTTCCAGTTGCTTATGGGCCACTGGTTGGGGTCGGAATTGGAAGAGTTCTCTAAGGCGCTGCCTGTTGATGATGAAAATCATCTAGTCGACCTTGAGCCTTTCAAAAGATCGGCAATCACTTGCGCCAACCGGCTTCTGAAGTTGGTGGATGAAGCACAAGCCGAGCCTGCTCCTGAGTCAGCCCCTGGTTCAACGTCGGCTAATCCTTGAACTGTTATTTGATTTGTTGTACATAATATTTTCGTAACACTCTTTAAATTCGGCTCTGTTGCCAAACATCCTTTTGCCTGTATGATGTGCACTCAATGCTCCTGATGGGAGTTTCTTTTTTATATTAATGCATTGGTCTGAAGTGAGGACGTGCTGCAGATTCCCTCATCTTCTTCCCGTGCCGAGCTCTTTCCGAATCCTTCGGGTAATGATGAATCAGGCCTTGTTCGTCAATTACGTGACCAGGTGTCTAGTCTAAATAAAGACATTACTTCCCTTCGTGCGATGGCTGCCTTGGTGAAGAAGAAGGGAGAAATAGCGACTGCCATTGAACAATACGCTCTTGATGGTCTTCATGTTGCTACCGAAAGCTTGAACTGTGAGTGTTAGCCCGCCTTCTGATTCTAGGTATAGCTTGAATGTTCTAACATTCGTTCCTTTTCCAGTCGTGGCTTCGGATGCAGCTGAGGAGAACAAAAAGATTCATGAAGAGGTTGAGGCAATGACTGACGTTGCGCACCCGAATCATGGTTTGTGGTTGCATCGTCCGAAGGCTGTCGTCATGGCGAAGTTTAAGTATCGGGTGGGAAAGGCGCATTATTATTTTGATAAGTTCCATGCTCATCTTACGATGGTTTGGAACACCTTGTTTCCTCTGGACCAGGCACCCGAAACCTTATCTGCCTTGTTCACCCGATTCAAGTCTCCCGAAAGGATTCGGCTGTTGGTGCGGAAGAAACTCCTGGCTGGTGCGGAGCTTGCTTTTGCTTCAATATTGGCATGTCATCCATCTCTAGATTTGGGAGCCGTGGCAAACACTGAGAGGAGCTTAGGCCAGTATTATGATGCTGCTAGAGGTCCTGCTTACACCATTGTTTCTCGGATGGAGTCGTGCCTTGAGAAGGATCTGAAGTCGCATTGGGACCGGGGAGCTCGACTATGAATGTAATAGCCTTATTTCCTGCATAAGATTACTTTGTGTAAATTTATTGCATACGTTGTATGCTATGTTAATTCAATTGATATTTTATTTGTCGGGGGCGGCTGAGTGATCAGTTCAACCTGCTCTCCCGACGACTTCGTTGGATTATGCAATGTTATTGCGAAGCCTCTGTGTAAGTTTTGTAAGAGCGAGACCCATCAACTTAGTCGAGGGAATTAGACGCTTGGCATCGTCACGCGGTGCACCGGTTTGAGCCTTGTTTTGTGATAATGTAACCATCGACTGCAGCACTCGCGTGTTTTCTCGAGGCTTGGATTGGTTGTTTTCTTTTTGTGTGTCACTAATCTTAGCTCTCGTTGAGAGTAGTTAATTAATGACACTGCGTGTTTCCTGGGCCAACGCTCCCGATGGGAGTAAGAGCCGACGGTAGGGGCCTCAGTCGACCTGTTCAAGTGGTGGGGCCTAAATTGAAGAAAGGAGGCAGAAAACCTGATTAAAACTTTATTTATAAGGAAAAGCAACCTTAAGGGCTGTAAAAAATGAAAACAATCGCGCCCTATGTATAGAACCGTCGCAGGTGTGCGACATTCCATGGATTTCCGACATCTTTTCCTGAAGTTGGATTTTTGAGCCTGTACGCTCCCCCTGGTGATGGCGTGTATTTCACACGTTCGTTGGGCAACCCCAAGAGGAAGGTATGATGCGCACAGCAGCAAGTTTTCCCTCAGAAAGAAACCAAGGTTTATCGAACCAGGAGGTGCCAAGAAGCACGTTGAAGGTTGATGGCGGCGGGATGTAGTGCGGCGCAACACCAGAGATTCCGGCGCCAACGTGGAACCTGCACAACACAACCAAAGTACTTTGCCCCAACGAAACGAGTGAGGTTGTCAATCTCACCGGCTTGCTGTAACAAAGGATTAACCGTATTGTGTGGAAGATGATTGTTTGCAGAGAAAATAGTAAAAACAAGTATTGCAGCAGATTTGTATTTCAGTATTAAAGAATGGACCGGGGTCCACAGTTCACTAGAGGTGTCTCTCCCATAAGATAAAAGCATGTTGGGTGAACAAATTACGGTCGGGCAATTGACAAATAGAGAGGGCATAACAATGCACATACATGACATGATAAGTATAGTGAGATTTAATTGGGCATTACGACAAAGTACATAGACCGCCATCCAAGCTGCATCTATGCCTAAAAAGTCCACCTTCGAGGTTATCATCCGAACCCCCTCCGAGTATTAAGTTGCTAACAACGAGACAATTGCATTAAGTATGGTGCGTAATGTAATCAACAACTACATCCTCGGACATAGCGCCAATGTTTTATCCCTAGTGGCAACAAGCACAACACAACCTTAGAACTTTCTCGTCACTATCCCAGGTGTCAATGCGGGCATGAACCCACTATCGAGCATAAATACTCCCTCTTGGAGTTAAAAGCAAAAACTTGGCAGAGCCTCTACTAGTAACGGAGAGCATGCAAGATCATAAACAACAAATATGTAATAACTTGATAATTAACATGACATGGTATTCTCTATCCATCGGATCCCGACAAACACAACATAGAGTATTACAGATAGATGATCTTGATCATGTTAGGCAGCTCACAAGATCCAACAATGAAGCACAATGAGGAGAAGACAACCATCTAGCTACTGCTATGGACCCATAGTCCAGGGGTGAACTACTCACTCATCACTCCGGAGGCGACCATGGCGGTGTAGAGTCCTCCGGGAGATGAATCCCCTCTCCGGCAGGGTGCCGGAGGAGATCTCCAGAATCCCCCGAGATGGGATCGGCGGCGGCGGCGTCTCAGTAAGGTTTTCCGTATCGTGGTTTTTTCGCATCAGGGGTTTCGCGACGGAGGCTTTAAGTAGGCGGAAGGGCAGAGTCGGGGGCCAGACGAGGGGGCCACACCATAGGGCGGCGCGGGCCCCCCTAGGCCGCGCCGCCTTGTGGTGTCGCCACCTCGTGGCCCCACTTCGTATGTTCTTCGGTCTTCCGGAAGCTCCGTGGAAAAATAGGCCCCCGGGTCTTCGTTTCGTCCAATTCCGAGAATATTTCGTTACTAGGATTTCGAAACCAAAAACAGCAGAAAACGTGAACCGGCACTTCGGCATCTTGTTAATAGGTTAGTTCCGGAAAATGCACGAATATGACATAAAGTGTGCATAAAACATGTAGGTATCATCAATAATATGGCATAGAACATAAGAAATTATCGATACGTCGGAGACGTATCAAGCATCCCCGAGCTTAGTTATGCTCGTCCCGAGCGAGGTAAAACGATAACAAAGATAATTTCTGAAGTGATATGCCATCATAACCTTGATCATACTATTTGTAAACATATGTAGTGAATGCAGCGATCAAAACAATGGTAATGACATGAGTAAACAAGTGAATCATAAAGCAAAGACTTTTCATGAATAGTACTTCAAGACAAGTATTAATAAGTCTTGCATAAGAGTTAACTCATAAAGCAATAAATCAAAGTAAAGGTATTGAAGCAACACAAAGGAAGATTAAGTTTCAGCGGTTGCTTTCAACTTGTAACAAGTATATCTCATGGATAATTGTCAACATAGAGTAATATAACAAGTGCAATATGCAAGTATGTAAGAATCAATGCATAGTTCACACAAGTGTTTGCTTCTTGAGGTGGAGAGAGATAGGTGAACTGACTCAACATAAAAGTAAAGAGAATGGTCCTTCAAAGAGGAAAGCATCGATTGCTATATTTGTGCTAGAGCTTTTATTTTGAAAACATGAAACAATTTTGTCAACGGTAGTAATAAAGCATATGAGTTATGTACATTATATCTTACAAGTTGCAAGTCTCATGCATAGTATACTAATAGTGCCCGCACCTTGTCCTAATTAACTTGGACTACCGGATCTTTGCAATGCACATGTTTTGACCAAGTGTCACAATGGGGTACCTCCATGCCGCTTCGTACAAAGGTCTAAGGAGAAAGCTCGCATTTTGGATTTCTCGCTTTTGATTATTCTCAACTTAGACATCCATACCGGGACAACATGGACAACAGATAATGGACTCCTCTTTAATGCATAAGCATGTGGAAACAATTATTATTCTCATATGAGATTGAGGATATATGTCCAAACTGAAACTTCCACCATGAATCATGGCTTTAGTTAGCGGCCCAAAGTTCTTCTCTAACAATATGCATGCTCCAACTATGAAGGTGGTAGATCTCTCTTGCTTCAGACAAGACGGACATGCATAGCAACTCACATGATACCTAACAAAGAATAGTTGATGGCGTCCCCAGAAACATGGTTATCGCACAACAAGCAACTTAATAAGAGATAAAGTGCATAAGTACATATTCAATACTACAATAGTTTTTAAGCTATTTGTCCCATGAGCTATATATTGCAAAGGTGAATGATGGAATTTTAAAGGTAGCACTCAAGCAATTTACTTTGGAATGGCGGATAAATACCATGTAGTAGGTAGGTATGGTGGACACGAATGGCATAGTGGTTGGCTCAAGTATTTTGGATGCATGAGAAGTATTCCCTCTCGATACAAGGTTTAGGCTAGCAAGGTTATTTGAAACAAACACAAGGATGAACGGTACAGCAAAACTCACATAAAAGACATATGCTAAACATTATAAGACTCCATACCGTCTTCCTTGTTGTTCAAAACTCAATACTAGATGTTATCTAGACTTTAGAGAAACCAAATATGCAAACCAAATTAACAAGCTCTAAGTATTTCTTCATTAATGGGTGCAAAGTATATGATGCAAGAGCTTAAACATGAGCACAACAATTGCCAAGTATCAAATTATCCAAGACATTTTAGAGTTACTACATGTAGCATTTTCCAATTCCAACCATATAACAATTTAACGAAGATGAAACTTCGCCATGAATACTATGAGTAGAGCCTAAGGACATATTTGTCCATATGCTACAGCGGAGCGTGTCTCTCTCCCATAAAGTGAATGCTACGATCCATTTTATTCAAACAAAACAAAAAACAAAAACAAACCGACGCTCCAAGTAAAGTACATAAGATGTGACGGAATAAAAATATAGTTTCAGGGGAGGAACCTGATAATGTTGTCGATGAAGAAGGGGATGCCTTGGGAATCCCCAAGCTTAGACGCTTGAGTCTTCTTAGAATATGCAGGGGTGAACCACCGGGGCATCCCCAAGCTTAGAGCTTTCACTCTCCTTAATCATATTGCATCATACTCCTCTCTTGATCCTTGAAAACTTCCTCCACACCAAACTCGAAACAACTTTTTAGAGAGTTAGTGCATAATAAAAATTCACATGTTCAGAGGTGACACAATCATTCTTAACACTTCTGGACATTGCATAAAGCTATTGGACATTAGTGGATCAAAGAAATTCATCCAACATAGCAAAAGAGGCAATGTGAAATAAAAGACAGAATCTGTCAAAACAGAACAGTCCGTAAAGATGGATTTTATTAGGCCACCAGACTTGCTCAAAAGAAAATGCTCAAATTGAATGAAAGTTGCGTACATATCTGCGGATCATGCTCGTAAATTGGCTTAATTTTCTGAGCTACCTACAGGGAGATAGACCCAGATTCGTGACGAGCAAAGAAATCTGGAACTGCGCGAGTAATCCAAATCTAGTACTTACTTTTCTATCAAAGACTTTACTTGGCACAACAAAACATAAAACTAAGATAAGGAGAGGTTGCTACAGTAGTAAACAACTTCCAAGACACAAATATAAAATAAAAATACTGTAGTAAAAACATGGGTTGTCTCCCATAAGCGCTTTTCTTTAACGCCTTTCAGCTAGGCGCAGAAAGTGTATCTCAAGTGTTATCGCGAGATGAAGCATTGACATTACCTTGGGCTTTACCCTTACCTTTCTTATCCTTACTCTTTGGCTTAGGGAATATATTACTACCCCCGGGTGTAGAGGTGAATTTTATGGTGCCTTCTCTCACGTCTATGACTGCTCCCAATAATTTCAGCAGGGATCTTCCAAGTGTGATTTGTCCTGTTCCTGCGCATTCAATGACAAGGTAATCAACGGATATTGTTATCCCAAGAATGGTTGTATGCACACCCGCAGCTATCCCTTTAGGAATTATAACAGAGTTATCAATAAGATTTATTCCTTCTCCCCCTTCAGTGAATTCCCAAAGTTTCAAAGATTTATGAATCCCCTTAGGCATTAGGCAAAATTCAGTCATAATATCACAATTAGCACGAAGAGTTTGGTTACCTATGACAATTTTAATAGTAGGTATCCACAATGAAGGTTCAGAGTTCACTAAAACTTGATCAAGACGGTTACGAATGTATCCATAGTTTTCATTTAAGCGAGATGCACTTGTCTCAAGAGTATTTAATCTATTATGAATGCTGATAAGGGCTGAATCAAAATTATTAGATGAATCATGTGATGCAACCAACTTCTTTATGGCATTAAAAGCTTGATCCCCATTACAATGGAGGAAATCTCCTCCCACTAGAGCATCCAAGGCATATCTATAGCGAATCATAAGACCAAAATAAAAATTACTAAGGAGCAAACTTAGAGTAATTTGAGGTTCAGTTTTGCGATAAGAAGTAAAAATTCTAGACCAAGCATCCTTAAAACTCTCCTCATCCCCTTGTTTAAAAGTGAAGACTAATTCTTCAGGCGAAGAAGTAACAAGTTCAGAGCTAGACATGGTAACAAAAGTAACTAAATTTTTTTTGTATTTTTAATATAGAGTGCAAGACAGTAAATAAAGCAAACTAGATAAAGTAAATGCAAGTAAACTAATTTTTTTGTGTTTTTGATATGGCAAACAAGACAGTAAATAAAGTAAAGTTAGCAACTAATTTTTTTGTGTTTTGATATAATGCAGCAAACAAAGTAGTAAATAAAACAAAGCAAGACAAAAACAAAGTAAAGAGGTTGAGAAGTGGAGACTCCCCTTGCAGCGTGTCTTGATCTCCCCGGCAACGGCGCCAGAAAATATGCTTGATGGCGTGAATTTCACACGTTCGTTGGGCAACCCCAAGAGGAAGGTATGATGCGCACAGCAGCAAGTTTTCCCTCAGAAAGAAACCAAGGTTTATCGAACCAGGAGGAGCCAAGAAGCACGTTGAAGGTTGATGGCGGCGGGATGTAGTGCGGCGCAACACCGGAGATTCCGGCGCCAACGTGGAACCTGCACAACACAACCAAAGTACTTTGCCCCAACGAAACGGTGAGGTTGTCAATCTCACCGGCTTGCTGTAACAAAGGATTAACCGTATTGTGTGGAAGATGATTGTTTGCAGAGAAAATAGTAAAAACAAGTATTGCAGCAGATTTGTATTTCAGTATTAAAGAATGGACCGGGGTCCACAGTTCACTAGAGGTGTCTCTCCCATAAGATAGAGAGGGTGAACAAATTACAGTCGGGCAATTGACAAATAGAGAGGGCATAACAATGCACATACATGACATGATAAGTATAGTGAGATTTAATTGGGCATTACGACAAAGTACATAGACCGCCATCCAACTGCATCTATGCCTAAAAAGTCCACCTTCGAGGTTATCATCCGAAGCCCCTCCGGTATTAAGTTGCTAACAACGAGACAATTGCATTAAGTATGGTGCGTAATGTAATCAACAACTACATCCTCGGACATAGCGCCAATGTTTTATCCCTAGTGGCAACGAGCACAACACAACCTTAGAACTTTCTGTCACTATCCCGGTGTCAATGCAGGCATGAACCCACTATCGAGCATAAATACTCCCTCTTGGAGTTAAAAGCAAAAACTTGGCCGAGCCTCTACTAGTAACGGAGAGCATGCAAGATCATAAACAACACATATGTAATAACTTGATAATTAACATGACATGGTATTCTCTATCCATCGGATCCCGACAAACACAACATAGAGTACTACAGATAGATGATCTTGATCATGTTAGGCAGCTCACAAGATCCAACAATGAAGCACAATGAGGAGAAGACAACCATCTAGCTACTGCTATGGACCCATAGTCCGAGGGTGAACTACTCACTCATCACTCCGGAGGCGACCATGGCGGTGTAGAGTCCTCCGGGAGATGAATCCCCTCTCCGGCGAGGGTGCCGGAGGAGATCTCCAGAATCCCCCGAGATGGGATCGGCGGCGGCGGCGTCTCAGTAAGGTTTTCCGTATCGTGGTTTTTTCGCATCAGGGGTTTCGCGACGGAGGCTTTAAGTAGGCGGAAGGGCAGAGTCGGGGGCCAGACGAGGGGGCCACACCATAGGGCGGCGTGGGCCCCCCCTAGGCCGCGCCGCCTTGTGGTGTCGCCACCTCGTGGCCCCACTTCGTATGTTCATCGGTCTTCTGGAAGCTCCGTGGAAAAATAGGCCCCTGGGTCTTCGTTTCGTCCAATTCCGAGAATATTTCGTTACTAGGATTTACGAAACCAAAAACAGCGAGAAAACAGGAACTAGCACTTCGGCATCTTGTTAATAGGTTAGTTCCAGAAAATGCACGAATATGACATAAAGTGTGCATAAAACATGTAGGTATCATCAATAATATGGCATAGAACATAAGAAATTATCGATACGTCGGAGACGTATCACCTGGTATCACTTCGGTGATGATGTAGGGTCCCTCCCATGGAGACTCGAGTTTCGAGGGCCTTTTTTGCTTTAGCCGAAGTAGCATATCTCCAACGCTAAAGCATCGGTTGCGTATTCGTCGACTGTGGTAGTTCCTCAGCGCCTGCTGGTATACCGTGGTTCTGGCTAAAGCAATATCTCGGGCTTCGTCTAGTAGGTCTACAGCATCTTGCAGTGCAATGTTGGAGGAGGGTTCTGTGTATGCCGTCACTCGAGGTGCTTCGAATCGAACATCAGCTGGCAGGACTGCCTCGGCCCCATGTACCAGAAAGAATGGGGTGTACTGAGTCGACCTGTTCGGCGTGGTACGCAAACTCCAAAGTACTGATGGTAACTCTTCGACCCAAGCTCCTTCTGCGCCTGTAAGGCGTTTCTTGAGGCCGTCCCCTATTAGACCGTTGATCCTTTCCACCTGACCGTTTGTTTGTGGGTGAGCCACTGATGCAAATTTCAATTTTATTCCTCTGTCGTCACAAAATTCTCGGAACTCGTTGGAATCGAAGTTAGTCCCATTATCTGTGACGATACTGTGAGGTACGCCGAATCGACATGTTATTTCCTTGAAGAATTGGACTGCTGTTTTTGCCTTCTGGTTTCGTACTGGCACTGCCTCGATCCACTTTGTGAATTTATCGACTGCGACTAATAAGTACGTGTGTCCCCCAGGCGATGATCTCGGCAGTGGCCCAACTTGATCGAGTCCCCATTGGGCGAACGGCCACGCCAAGGGTATCGTCATTAGGTCTGTTGCAGGAGCGTGTGGTTTTGGGGAAAACCGTTGGCAAGGGTCGCATTTCATGACCAGATCTCGAGCGTCCGCTGCCGCCGTTGGCCAGTAAAATCCTGCCCTGAAGGCTTTTGCGACAAGAGCCCTACTTCCTGCATGATGCCCACAAGTTCCTTCGTGTATCTCGCGCAGCAATGCCCTTCCGTCGTCGATGGCAATGCACCTTTGGAAGATACCGGATATGCTACGCTTGTAGAGTTCACCGTTTACTATGGTGAAAGCTTTCGATCGCCTGACGATTCGTTTTGCTTCTACTGGATCCGCCGGCAGTTCTTGCCTTGTAAGATACGCCAGGAACGGTTTAGTCCATAACGGTTCAAGGAGGAGGACTTGTTCGGCTGAGAGAACTGGAGCTTCGTTGATAACTTGCTGCAGGTTTGCCTCTGCATCCTTAGTCGATGGTTTCAAGGGCGCCGGCGCCTTTTCTTTTATTGATCGCTGAGTAATTACTTCGTAAAATACTCCGTCTGGGATGGGAGAGCACATGGAGCCGATGTTTGCTAAGGTGTCGGCTTCCTCGTTGCTGGCTCTGCCGATATGTTTGAGCTCACACCCCTCGAACTTGGCTTCCACATTTTGATGCAGCTGCCGATAAGCGATCATGTTGTCGCTAACTGCGTCGCACAGATTCATCGACTGTTGTACTACCAAGTTTGAGTCCCCGTAGATTTCCAGGCGAGTCGCTCCGCACGCCTTTGCCATCTTCATTCCGTGCAGCAGTGCTTCGTATTCTGCTTCATTGTTTGTCGGCAGAGAGAAGTTCATACGTAGTATGTATTTCATCTTATCTCCTTGTGGTGATATCAGCACTACTCCTGCTGCAGCGCCTGTGCTTCGCTTTGACCCGTCGAAATACATTATCCATGATCCCGACATGTCGGGTGCCGCCGGTGTCTGGGATTGGATCCAGTCTGCCACAAAGTCTGGGAGGATTTGGGATTTTATGGCCGTCCGGTTAACGTAAGTTATGTCGTGAGGTGCTATCTCGATAGCCCATTGAGACACTCGACCTGTGGCCTCTGGATTGGTCATTATATTTTTCAACGGCGCTTCACTTACGACGACGATCGGATGCTCTGTGAAGTAGTGCCGTAGCTTGCGGGCTGACCTCCATACTGCATATGCCAGCTTCTGATGATGAGGGTACCTCTGTCTTGCGGGTGTGAGTACTTCACTGAGATAGTAAACGGGCCTTTGTACGCCATGAACTCTTCCTGCCTCTTCTCGTTCGACGACCAAGACGCTGCTGAAGACTTGGGCTGTCGCAGCTATGTACATGAGCAGCGTTTCCTTCTCGCGGGGGGTTACAAGGACTGGAGACGTCGACAAGATCTTCTTCAGATTGTCGAAGGATTCCTGTGCCTCCTTTGTCCACTCGAACTTTTCCGATTTTTTCATCAAATTATAGAAGGGCAAAGCTTTTTCTCCTAGCTTGGCGATGAACCTGCTGAGTGCTGCCAAGCGTCCTGCCAACTGCTGCACTTGATGCAGATTCTTTGGCGGCTCCATGTCGAGAATAGCTTTGATTTTCAAAGGATTAGCTTCGATTCCCCTGGCCGAGATGAAGTAACCTAGTACTTGCCCCCCTGGTACTCCGAAGAAGCATTTTTTGGGATTTAGCTTGATCTTGTACCTGTCTAGGTTATCGAAGGTCTCCCGCAAATCGTCGACGAGGGTGGCAGTGTGCTTCATTTTTACCACGATATCGTCGATGTAGACTTCGATGTTTCGCCCGATCTGCTCTCCAAGGCAAGCTTGCATGCAACGTTGGTAAGTTGCTCCCGCATTTTTCAGCCCGAAGGTCATGACGTTGTAACAGAAAACGCCGTGTGGGGTGATGAACGCGGTTAACTCCTGATCTTCCTTCTTCAATTTGATCTGGTTATACCCAGAATAAGCATCGAGAAAGGAAAGGCGATCGCATCCGGCTGTGGAATCAACTATCTGATCAATCCGAGGCAGCGGGAAGTGATCTTTCGGACAGTGCTTGTTGAGGCCAGTGTAGTCGATACACATACGCAGAGCGGTGGTGTCCTTCTTGGGTACCATGACAGGGTTAGCCACCCATTCTGATTCCTTGAGCTCTCGGATGAATCCTGCTTTGCGAAGTCGATTGATTTCCTCACCAATTGCTCTCCTCTTGGGTTCAGAGAATCGACACATCGACTGCTGCACTGGTTTGGCTGTCGGGTCAACATTAAGGGCGTGCTCAGCGAGTTCCCTGGGGATACCTGGCATGTCGGATGGTTCCCATGCAAATATCTCCCAGTGCTCACAGAGGAACTCGATGAGCGCGCCTTCCTATGCGACCGTGAGGTCAGCCGATATATTGACCGTTTTCTTCGGGTCAGTGGGATGCACCTGTAGCTTCTTGGCTTCCTTTGTAGCATCGAACTCGTCGGATCTTACGTTTCGATTGTCGGCTGGTGGTTGCGTATGATCCACGGCTGCGTCGGTCGCGTTGAGTTCCTCCTTAGCGCCGAATTTCGAAGCGATCTTCTGAAACTCCCTGTCACAGGTGTCTGATCGAGCAAAACTCCCGTGAACGGTTATTGGGGTCCCGTTGTTGCCTGGCATCTTTAGTTTTAGGTACGCATAATGAGGCACGGCCATAAACTTGGCAAACGCTGGCCTGCCGAGGATGGCGTGGTACTGGGACTCCCAGTCGACAACTTCGAACTCGATCTTCTCTTTCCTGAAATTGGTGGGCGTGCCGAAGACTACATCCAACGACGTATTCCCAAGAGAATAAGCGGGTCGAGTCGGTATAATGCCATGGAATCCTGTGTCGGATTCCCTCAGCATATCGACTGTTAAACCCATTGCTTTCATTGTGTTGGCGAATAGTAGGTTTAGGCCGCTTCCTCCATCCATGAATACTTTGCTCATGTTGTACCCCCCAATCTGCGCCTCGAGGACTAGAGCTGCGTGGCCGGGTCTAGGGACAGCTTTCGGGTGATCTGTCCTGTCGAAGGAGATACTTTGTTCTGACCAATCGATGAATTCGGGTGTGTCGATCATAGCGACTTCCGCGTACTTCACTTCTCGCGAGAATTTCTTAATTTCCCTTTGTGAAAAGCTGGTTTTATGAATCATGCTGACCTGCCCGCGCGGTTCTGGGAATACCTCGGCTGGTACATATTCGTCCTTCTCCATTGGTTCGTATGGCTTCGGCACGTATGGCTCCGGCACGTACGGCTCTGCCCGATAGCTATAGGATCTCGCCCTCTTCTCCATCATGTGGACTCTTGATATAGCTTCACTCCTGAGGTCATCACAGAACTGTCGAATCTCCAAGAAGTGTCGGCAGTTCCTCAATAGGTGACTGGATTTCTCTCGACCGTCCTTTGGGTCGATATAGGAGTGGAGGTAGCACGGTGCATCGAGTTGTTCCGTGGCCGACAGGTGTGGTGAACGAGCGCGGCCATGGATCGATTGCATGCCCTCCTGTTCCCGTTCGGACTGGCGAGGGTGAGGCGCTGCACGTTCTTTTTCTCCATAGCATAATTCCCTTCGCCTTTTCTTCCGCCCTTCCGCGGGGTCAAAACTTCCTCGGCTGCTTCCATGCGTGCTCCTGGGTGGAATTCCCAAAGTTGCTGCCAAAGTATCTTCTGCCGAAACCGAGGGCCTGAAATCAGACGCATCCGTCCTTGGGAGGCGGAGAAAGCCTCCGGAGTCGACGATAAAGTGGACGCCTCCAAAGGTAGTGGTCATGTCGTCACACGATTCCGCAGGAATTGAGCGCGACGTTTTGGGGTGAGGTACGAACTCGAAAGATCCGCAGCGGATCGAATCCTTTGGATTTGGAGGCGTTGGAGACTCAAGCACGAACGCTGCAGATGTGACTGGTACTGCCGATGCCCTGCCTTGTGCCGACAGGTTTCCCACAGACGGCGCCAATTGTCGAGGGTGCTCCTCGGCAATGCCCTCCGATAGGGGCTTAGGGTTGATGGAATCCCGCAAGGCGACACGAGACATCGGTACACGGACAAGCGGGGAGAGCGATTTACCCGGGTTCGGGGCCCTCGATGAGGTAAAACCCTTACGTCCTGCCTGTCTGTTCTTTGATTATGATGAAAACAGGTTACAATGGGATGCCGAATACTTCGGCTGAGATCTAGTCGAGATTGATGTTGCTGGGGCTACCTAGCTCTAAGCTTTTCCTGGCTAAGGTTGCTAAGATTGTTCGTGTCCCTCGGCAGCCCCTCTCCTGGCCTTTATATAAGAGGCCAGGTCTCAAGGGTCCTAACCGAGGACGACAAGGTTTACAGTAGTTTAGATCCAATCTTTCCTTGTTTGTTCGCTTCCTTGTCTTGCCCGTCAAGGAATCTTCTGACTCGCCGACCTAGTGGCCCATCTCGCCTTCAGCTATCTTCATGGGCCTCCAATTTGTCAATACCAGATAGGGCAATACTGGTTACCCGAAGGGTAATGCCCACGTCACCGAGTTTCGGGTTAAGCACAAAGTACTTAGCGCGAAACTGCAAAAAACCGGCATAGCTCACTTACGTTTGAATTTGTGCAGGGTACCCGCGCTGCCCGGAAGGAACTCTTCGAGGGGTTGTTGTGGGAGTACCGGGACCTTAGTGCTGCCTTCACCGCCCTCGAGCAGGCCCATAGCCAATGCTCAGGTTAGTCTCGCTTTTCCAGCCTTTTCTTGTACCGGTTTTTCCTTTGATCAGATCATATCACTTAGAATTTTTTCTTGCTCAGCTGCTCTCCCGGAAGCCTCGCTTGAGGAGCGTATCGGCCAAATCTCAGCCCTCAAAGGTAGACTTCAGTTGTGCACTCATCTCCCCTTTTTTTATTCGAGCCTACCGGCCTCTTTTCATTGAATCTTTTGGTTCTTCCGGATTACAGCTGAGAAGGAGAAGCTTGCTGTCGAGCACAGCAACGCACTGGAAGCCCACCAGAAAAACTTCGGTGAGCTGAAGCAAAAGCTGATCAAGGGCGAGATGCAGCACGCCGAGGCGCTCAAGAAGGCTGAAGCTGCCGGTGAGGCCAAGGTGAAGGAGGTGCGGAGGGAGCTCACCGAGGCCACGGGGAAGCTGATGAAAGAGCTGGAGGCCAAGGCCCAGGCGCTCAAGGAAGCTGAGACCAGAACGCCGCGCTGCTTGCGGATCAAGCTGAGTTGGACCGGTTGGTTGCTCAAGCTGACAACCAAGCACTCAGTAAGTTCTTTTCTTATTCTCATTAGTTTATACTTTCCGGCATACATTCTTATATTGACTTAATGTTTTTTCCATCCAGAGCTTTTCCCGGACTCCCAGCCGCTTGCGCATAAGAGGGTCATGGAGCTGCGCGCTGAACAAGGTGTTGCCGATCCGGAGGCCGCATGGAGCACATATGACCATATGGTTGCGCTGTCCGCCCGGATTACTCACATGAAGGTTGTGGACCGGCATCTTGGCGATGTGCCGGAAGCCGCCCTTCGTGTGTTTAAATTCCTGTGGCCTGGAGAAGCTGCACCGGACGATCTGACCAAGCTCGCTCTGCGGCTGAAAGACGCCGGCCAACGGTTCAGTGAGTGGAAACGCTCTTTGGCCCGTGCCGGAGTAGATGCAGCACTCCGTGTTGCCTGTTCTTGGTACGACGATCTGGACCTTAACGCCCTCCACAGCATGCGCGCGGATGCACCTACCAACATCGATCCGGTCAAAGCTGCCAAGCGCCGCGACCGTGCCTACCGGATTGCCCACTTCGTCTCCACCAGCACCTTCATCCCTCCTCCAACCGACATTGCCGATGAAATCTCTGAGGATGAAGAGGAAGAGGATGCTGAGGAGGATGAAGATGTTGAGGACATCCCGGAAGAAGGTGTTGTGCCTCCAGAGCAAGCTCCAGACGCCCCAGATGCTGCCCCCGAGCCACCTATCGTGCCGGACCATGACTCCTCGTCTCCTATGTACCACAGCCCCTGATCCTGCTTTCTCTCAGAAAACAATGTTCATTAAATTCGCCCCCGGTATGCCGGGCTGACAAGTTGTATGATACTACCAAGTCCTTTTGGTGTTGCTACTTTGAGCTTAACCGGTATGTTTAACTTATCCGGGAAAGCTTATATGCTTATCCGGTAACTTATGTTATTCAAATCTTATCGATTTATTTTGTTTACTTTGCTCTTGGATTGTGAATGTTCCGGATTCATTTCCGAATTCAATCTGACGCACACTTGGTTCTTTTGCTTTGGCTCTGCCTACCTCTCTGCGTGTTTTGGCGTATGAGACACAAAGTTCTTTTGCCAAGCAAGCATTTTCTTGAACTTAGAAAAAAATTGAATTTTTTCACAAAAAACCGGCATAACCGGGGTTAGTTTAACTTTCATCAGATTGTTTATTTCTGGCTTCCCTTTGCGTTTTTCGCGTGCTTAAATCCTTCCGATTTATCTTGCTTGCCATGAAGCCGGGTTGCGGACAGCAGCAAGTCAAAGACTCCGTTAGGTTTAGCATGTTACTAAACCGGAAAAGAAAGCTTGCAACAAACAAACCGGTATACGGAAAAAATAAACACATTGCATGCAGTTCCGGCAGAGGCAGTCCCCGAGATACATCCGAGATGCCGGCATTTTATTCATAACACATAAGGTACAAAAATGAACTTCTTACACCACATCTTCAGGAATAGAAAGGATGGAGTAGTGCGATGTTCCATGGGCGCTTGGTTTCCTCTCCTGACCTGTCCTTCTTCCCCTTCTTGGATTCCTGTGCATCGATCAAGTAGTAGGCATCATTGTGCAGAGCCTTGCTCACAATGAATGGCCCTTCCCATGGAGGTGAGAGTTTGTGCCATCCTTCAGTGCGCTGCACTAGACGTAACACCAGGTCTCCTTCCCGGAATACCCTCGGGTTTACCTTCCGGCTATGATAGCGTCTGAGGTTTTGCTGGTATATGGTTGACCTTGCCAGAGCCATTTCTCTTTGCTCTTCAAGCAAATCCACATCATTCTCTCGGGCCTCTTTTACCTCTTCTTCGGTATAGAGTTGTACCCTTGGTGAATCATGGAGAATGTCGGTTGGTATGACCGCTTCTGCTCCGTATACCATGAAAAATGGCGTATATCCGGTAGACCGGTTTGGTGTGGTCCTTATGCTCCACAGTACTGATGGTAGTTCATCAAGCCAACAGCCTGGCGTTTTTTCGAGTGGCTCGATAAGCCTCGGTTTGATACCGGAAAGCACAAGTGCATTTGTTCTCTCAACTTGCCCATTCCCCTGTGGGTGTGCCACATAGCACACATCCAACCGGATATTGTGATCGTCACAGAACCACTTGAACTCTCCTTGAGCAAATTTATTCCGTTATCAGTGATGATGCTGTGCGGGTATCCATACCGCAAGATGACATCTTTCAAGAATTTCACGGTTGTGTGCCCATCACATTTTGCTATCGGCTTTACCTCTAGCCACTTAGTGAATTTGTCAACCATCACCAAGATGTGAGTCATGCTCCCTCTTGCAGTTTTGAATGGTCCAACCATGTCCAGGCACCAAACCGCAAAGGGCCAAGTTATCGGTATAGTCTTTAAACCGGATGCTGGGGTATGATTTTGCTTGGCGTACCTCTGGCACCCATTGCATTTTCGGACTAAGTCCTCAGCATCCTCCAATGCAGTGGGCCAATAGAACCCATGCCGGAACACTTTTGCCACCAACGCTCTGGATGAGGCATGGTGTCCACATTCTTCTTGGTGAACTTCCACAAGCATTTCTCTTCCTTCCTCCGGTTCCACACGTCGCTGGAGGACACCGATAACACTTCTCTTGTACATCTCACCATTGATGATGGTGTACGCCTTGGATCTTCTCTGGATTCTCCTCGATTCAGTTTCGTCAACCGGCAAGGTGCCGTTGATCAGGAATTCCTTAATAGGTTTAACCCAAGTTGGTGCTTCTCGAACCACAAACACCGGTACGTCTGTTTCCATGCAATTCAACACCATGGCTTCTTCCGGTTTGGATCCCGAAGTCCCCGGGTTTGCCGGAACAGTCCCCGAGCTTCCTTCGTCCACATCCATGGGCACAATGTGGGACTCCGGTACGAAAATTGATTCGGACTCCGGACTTGGTGTGATTGATGGTTTTCTCAGGTGAGCCAAGGCTATTCCTGAAGGAATTTCTTGCCTGGATGAGCCCAGCTTGGACAAAGTATCCGCGGCTTCGTTTTCTACCCGCAAAACATGGTGAAACTCACATCCGTCGAAGAATCCGGCAATCTTTTGCACATGGAACCGGTATGCGGCCATGTTGGCATCTTTTGCATCCCAATCTCCGGAACACTGTTGCACCACCAAATCTAAATCACCATAGCAAATGATCCGGTGCACACCGATTTCTTTTGCGACCTTGAGCCCGTGGACTAAAGCCTCATATTCAGCGACATTGTTTGATGCCCTAAGGTGTATCTGCAGCACATACCTCAAGTGATCCCCTTTTGGTGAGGTGAGAACCACTCCGGCACCTAGACCCTCTGAGTTTGGATCCATCGAAGTGCATCTTCCAGTAGTCCATTTCCGGCTTAGGTGGCTTGTATTGCATTTCAGCCCAATCAACCAGGAAATCCGCCATAGCTTGTGATTTTATGGCGTCTCTTCTTTCATATGCCGGTACGTATGGAGATAGCTGAATTGCCCATTTGGCAATCCGGCCACTGGCATCTTTGTTACCCATGATCTCCGAGATGGGTGCCTCGCTCACCACTTTCATCGGGTGTTCCTCAAAGTAGTGCTTGAGTTTTGTGGCGGCCATGAACACGCCGTAGGTCATTTTTTGGAAGTGCGGGTAGTTTTGCTTTGAAGAGGAGAGCACCTCGCTCAGGTAGTATACCGGCCTCTGCACGGTTTTTCCTTCCTCATCTCGTTCTACCACAACCACAACACTTACCACCTGGTTTGTTGCCGCTATGTAAAGCAACATGGGTTCCCTTTCCAAAGGTGAAGCCAGTATCGGAGTTGTGGCTAGCATGTTTTTTAGCTCCTTAAAAGCTGCATCTGCTTGCGGTGTCCAGACAAAAGTGTCTGATTTTCTCATTAGGGCGTAGAGAGGTAAGGCCTTCTCCCCCAACCGGCTGATGAACCGGCTCAAGGATGCCAAGCTACCGGTAAATTTTTGGACATCTTTTAAGTCCTGAGGTATGGTCATCCTCTCAATGGCTCGAATCTTTACCGGGTTAACTTCTATACCGCGGCTAGATACTAGGAAAGCGAGAAGTTTTTCGGCGGGCACACCAAAGGTGCATTTTACCGGATTAAGTTTCATCCGGAACCTTCTCAGGTTATCAAACGTTTGCCTCAAATCATCGATCAAGGTATCTTTTACCTTAGTTTTTATCACGACATCGTCCACATAGACCTGCACGTTTTTGCCGATCAGATCGAACAAGCATTTTTGCATACAGCGCTGGTATGTTGCGCCGGCATTTCTCAAACCAAAAGGCATAGTGACATAGCAATAAGCCCCGTGCGGGGTAATGAACGCAGTCTTTATTTGATCTTCCTTTTTCAGGGGAATTTGGTGGAATCCGGAATAAGCATCCAGAAAAGACAACAGTTCACAACCAGCAGTAGAATCAATCACTTGATCAATCCGAGGTAAAGGGAAAGGATCTTTCGGGCACGCCTTGTTCAGGTTGGTGTAGTCGATGCACATGCGCCACACCTTTGGAGCCTTGGTGTCTTCTTCTTTTCTCTTCTCGACCAGCACCGGATTGGCCAGCCACTCGGTATGCAGTACCTCGACGATGAAACCGGAAACCAGTAACTTGGTAACTTCTTCTCCGATAATCTTCCTCCTATCTTCAGCGAACCGGCGCAAAGGTTGTCGTACCGGTTTAGCATCCTTCCGGACATTCAAAGAGTGCTCAGCCAACTCCCTCGGCACACCCACCAAGTCATCAGTAGACCAGGCGAAGATGTTCCGATTCTCACGGAGGAAGCTGACGAGCGCGCTTTCCTATGCCTGGCTCAGACCGGCACCGATACGAACGGTGCGCTCTGGGCATGCCGGATCCAGCACAATGTCCTTGGTCTCTTTGGTTGGCTGAAACACCGGTGCGCCCAAGTTGCCGCTCATGGCCGCTAAGTTCAGCTGGGAGGACTGAGCCAGTGCCACAGCAGTTTGCATCCTCTTCTTTTCCTCAGCTATCACCAGCGACTCAGCCAGGTTTGATCCGGCGGAAGCAGTTTCCAGCGACATTTTGTAGTTTCCCACCACGGTCAGTGGACCATTGGGTGCCGGCATCTTCATCTTGAGATATGCAGTGTGAGTTGAGGCCATGAAGGCCGCCACTGCCGGTCTCCCCAGCAGTGCATGGTACGGGCTGTCCAGATCCACCACCTCGAACAGAACATTTTCCACCCGGCAATTGTCACGTCCTCCGAAAGACACATCCACCCGGACTTTTCCCATGGGCGAACAAGACAACCCTGGAATGATGACGTGGAAAGTCGTGTGGGTTGGCTGCAGCATGTTTTAGTTTATGCCAAGTGTTATCGCGGTGTGCCGGTACATGATATTTATGTTGCTTCCATTATCGATCAGCACCTTGCTGAACTTAACCCGGGTGGTTGGTCCATGCATGATTGGATCCACAACCAAGGCATATCCGCCCGGATTCGGCATGATCTTTGGGTGATCCTTGAACGACCAGGCGAGTTCCTGATCTGACCACAGCATGTACTTTGGGACTGCCGGCATCACCGCGTTCACTTCCATGGAACGGCGATGGACACTTTGCCTATCTGTTGGCTCAGTCCCAAACACAACACAGCACATATCCGGATCCTGGTAAACGTTCCGGCCCAAAGGTGCCGGTGGTGGTGGTTGATTGTTATTGTATGCCACCTGATGAACCTCTTGCTGTTGTTGCGGCCGGTTCTGCTGAGCAAAAACGGGCTGCGCATTTGCGCCTGTTAGCGGCGGTGGTGGTGGTAGTTTGTCTCTGGCATCTTTCATCATGCCTCTTTCCAACAACCTCTTGGTCCAGGAGCAATCTTTCGTCAGGTGGTTCGCCGGTCTTGCCGGATTTGGCGTGTGCCACCGGCATGGTTGATCCATTGCGGATTCCATGGTGTATTTTTCCTGATCCTGCCACGGCTTTTCTCAACCCATTGCTTCTTTTGACCGGCCCAAGGTGGTGTTCTGGTCTTTTGCCTCTGGCTTCCGTTGGCGCCGGAATTAACCTGTACCGCGGCCACTTGCTGCGGACCGTATCTCCGATCCGGAAAGTCCTCTCTTCTTTTGTTGTGCCGGTTGTCCCGGTATTGATCCGGTCGCTGGGGGCCCTTTGACGAAGGATCTCCCGCGATTGCCGATTGCATCGGGTCCCCCAATGCATAACTGTCCGCTATCCGGATCATCTCTGCCAAAGTGGTTGGCATGCTCCTTTGTAGCTTTTGCCAAAGTGGGGATGCTCTCCGGCATCCATTGTAGAACCAAGCTATTGCCTGTGCCTCTATCACCCCTTCACAAGAATTTCTCACAGAATTCCACCGGGTCAGGAAATCCCGATCCGTTTCATCTTGGCGCTGCTGGCACATTGCCAGCTGATGCGGCCTGTTTGGCCTCCGGTACGTACTGCTGAAGTTGCTCACAAAGGCTTCTTCAAAATCCAGCCAGCCATTGATACTTCCCTTTGGCAAATTGTTAAGCCAAATCTGTGCCGGTCCCACTAGACTCCCTCGTTTGCTGTTCCTCCGCCACCGGCGACATAAACAGCTGTGACGTAATCAGCCAACCAATCTTACGGCTAAGTCGTGCCATCGTATGTTTTTGTATCTCGGGGCAACTGGAAGTTGCGTACCGGTGGTTCTTCTCTCATGATCCGCGGGCCAAAGCATTGTGGGCCAGGCGGACCCTCAGCTTCGATTATCTAAGAAAGATGCACTCTGTCCAGCCTGTGCCTCGCATCCTGGCCTGGCAAGCATCTTTCTCCCACACGTTCCCCCAAAGGGTTCTGGTATGGTCCGGTCCGTTCCATTCCGGAATCGGCCTCATCGTATCTTTCTGGTACCGCGGCTCTTGCTTGCCGGTACCTTGGTGGTGGCATCTCCTCAACATAAGCTGCTCTGGACGCTCGATAATTTTGCCCGGTTTCTCCTTTTCCGGCATAAGCGTTCCCAGCATAAGCGTTTCCGGCATAGTCATCACCGGCATAGCCGTGACCTGCCCTTTGATTTTTTTCTACCGGCCTCGTATTGCCTGGCTTGTTGTTTTCCGGCAAGAACCGGATCATGTACGGTCATCTGCCGCGCATTTCCTTCTTTTTCTCTTCTTCTGTCCGGATGAGGGGACGATGCCTTCCCATGGGATTTGCTACCGGCATTCTTTGTCGTCCGGATCGATTTTGACGCTGCAGCTGCTTTGTTGACTCTCGCAAGCTCAGCGTTTTGTGCCTCTATCATGTCAAGCAATTCTCTGACTCTATCTTGTTGTTTTGCTAGAGCCTCACCAGATAGTGACTCACACATCTGTACCGCAGTCCTAGCAGCTTTGATCGTTTTATCCGGACTGCTATACTTAGGCTTTTCCACTACGCTCAAAGATACCGACGCGCTCTTTCCGGCAAGCACTTCCTTGCACAAATCCTGATCTAGGTTGCGTGCCTTAAGCCGGTGCTCAGCAGCTCTAACCGGTTGTGCGCTAACAGAAGCAAAGCCATGGGCAGTGTTGTACTCACGTAGGGTTAGGTTCAGCTCACGTTGTGCCTTGAGGATGTCCGCACCTCCGGAGAGCAGCTTCTGCCGCAGCGCCTCCAGCTCAGCTTGTGTCGCCGCCGCATCGGCGTTTTGCGCGATGGGCGTGGCCAGCACGTTCATGGCCGTTTGTAGCGGGGTTGCCTCCGGTGCCGCCGGAGATGTTCCGGCGATGCCCTCGCCGCGCTCGAGCGGTGGCTTGGCAGCGCGCGTGGACGCTGTACGCCCAGCGCCCTCTTCAGCAGCTCCTTTGCCGGCGCCTCCTGCGCCGACCATCATCACCTCCACGTTGCAGGCAGCACGACCGGCGTGCAGCCCGCGAGCAGAAGATCATGGCGGGTCCGGCGCCACCAGCACCGGCTCGGGGTACTGGCGCTCCGGGACGGTGCCGTAGTAGACGCGGATGGAGCCGAACTCGATGATGCGGCCGTTCTTGGGGAACTTGCCGCCGTTGGCGAAGCAGCCCGCGTTGTCGTCGATGAAGTCCAGCGAGTAGAGGCGCTGAACAAGTCCAGACACCACCCGCTCGCTGGAGACGGTGCTCAACTTTGATCACATATGAGAATAGATAAATGCATACTCTACACTCTTGTTGGATGATGAACACATTGCGTAGGATTACACGAGCCCTCAATGCTTGGAGTTAACAAGCTCCACAATTCAATGTTCATATTTAAATAACCTTAGAGTGCATGAAAGATCAACACAACTAAACCAAGTACTAACACAGCATGCACCTTGTCACCTTCACTATGTAGGAGGAATAGATCACATCAATACTATCTTAGCAATAGTTAACTTCACAATCTACAAGAGATCATAATCATAGCATACGCCAAGTACTAACACGGATGCACACACTGTCACCATTGCACGTGCAGGAGGAATAAGAAACTACTTTAATAACATCACTAGAGTAGCACATAGATAGAATTGTGATACAAAACACATTGCAATCATAAAGAGATATAAATAAGCCACTTCCCTCACGCCATTCATAACGGTGAATAAGTGATAGCCGTGAAATATGGCCTAGAGACCCACACGGTGCACACACTGATCACCTTTACACACGTGGGACAAGGAGTCTCCGGAGATCACATAAAGTAAGCCATGACTAATAATGACATCTAGATTACAAGCATCTACATCTCTCAGATCTCAATCATGTAGG
>NC_061511.1:107546514-107592102 GCF_022539505.1 Lolium rigidum
GCATTAGGCTCACCTTTATATTCCGCAAAGCCTAATATTGCAAAGAAAGAATTAAAATCTGTAGAAACCTATTCACCCCCCCCTCTAGGTTTACCATCTCTATACTTTCAATTAGGACTTGACTTCATATTTGAGAAGTGGTTCACTTTCATATGATTTTATGTGAGCACCTATTTAGTAGGGTTTTATAATTTTTATTATAACCCCCTTTTAAGGTGGTTACTATCTTTATCTTTAAAAGTACCTAAGGTAGGTATTGTTTCCATCAAGGTTGATCTTGGTTACAAGAATAAGTGGTTGATCCCACATATGGTTTTAATTATAGTATATTGTACTAAGTGTTTCTTATTTTCTATAATTATGCATAAGTTTTAATTAGTGAGCAATTCTAGGGTTCAAATGCCATTTTACCTAATGACACATGGTTTGGAACTTAATTGAGGCTTAGGTTTTAGTTGTGATCACCCAAGTGATACACAAACTAGGGTTGAGATATAATTCTAGGTTGGGGATATGAGATGACACCATATTGCATTGGCTAGGTTTACTCTCCCCAATGCATGATAATTTGGTTCACTTGCTTAATATTTCATGTGCTCCTTTAGTTACTAAGGACTTGAGAATTGGTTTTATCTTCTACCCGTTGACTTTTATTACTATCCTCAATTTATCATTAAAGTAACTAAAGTGGTTATGGTTCTTTTTATAGTTAACTTTGGTCATATGGATGAATGGTTTCTCACCATATAAAGTATAGAGTTTGACTCTAAGGTTTTCTTATGTTCTCTAATTGAGGAATAAGTGGAATATAGATGTGGTAGGATTCTACTTATGATCACCAACTGATTCACAAGTGAAGGTTGAGATAAAAGCCTAGGGTGGTTTACTAATGATCTCCCTATAATTTTATGTGAAGTTTGATATCTGCTTATCATATTAGCATTTAACTTATCCTCACATATCTCTAAGGCATGATCATGTATTAAACATGATCAACTTGTTCTTAATTTCTCTACCTCAATTTCTTAGGATTGATGATCATTACCCAATTTATAATGATCAAGGTTTGGCTTCCTAAGGTATCTCTCCTGAATCAGGTTTCTCACTTCTAAGATCAGGTATTGTCTTGATCAACTAGGGTATAATACATCTCTTATAATTTCTTGGGTGGACATGGCTATGGTTGTCTCAATAGATTATATCCCAGGAGAATGCCTGAGATGTTTATTTAGAGTTCTCTCAAGGAATGATGGTTTAACCATTTGAATATATAAATGGGTCTCTCTCTCAATTCCAAGTGTTGCCTCGACTATCTTGAGTGTAACACCATAGCTTGAGTTTTCTCATATATGAATAGTTATTCTAGGGCTTAGGGTGTACTCCTAATATCTCCTTAGGTATCTAGGCTAAGATTCCATTTGTCTAACTTAATTGGATTGGTTTCCTCTTTACTTTATCAATTCATGGATATAGTCTTATTCCATGTGATATTAAGTTATCTCACCACTCCCAAATGAAATGGTTAATCTCCTAATACTTTAATTCACAGGTTGTCCTTGATTCTTAATTGGGTAAGACTAGGATTAGTATGAATGGTCTCTCTCATTTGAGAAGGACTTTAATACCATCCTAAGGTTAGGCTTCATGGAGATTGATGTGATCATCAATATCTATGTTTAACATAATTAGGTCTTCTCTCTTGGGAATGTCTTGAATAATATCTTAGGGCTTCTCTTAAAGATGATTATTTGAATACATGGATGCATATTCAAGATTTAGCTCAAAGTTTGTCATTGTTTCTCTAATAAATAATGTAGAACTATCACCTCTCTAGGTTTGATGTATAATGATTTGGAATATAGAAGAATGTATATTTCTAGAGTTGATCTCCTTGTTATGATTCCAAGAATGAAGTAAAATGAATACCATGAGGTTCATGGTAGGATCAAGGATTATTTTAAGACATGGAAAAGATAAGTCTAGAATGGTTTCTCCATTTTATTGTTACTTGATTTGCAATTGAATATGTGTTCATATGTTATGACAAGGATTACCATATTATAATCTTTTATAAGATCAAGCAATTTATCATTGAGTAAAGTGTTGTTGTGTTGATTATTAGTTCCATTTGATCTAACCCCTTAGATCAAATCATCTCTACCCAAAACAAGGTTTTAACAAAGTCACATTGAGGTTTATAGCGCTTGACTTGATGAGATACTTCAATTCCACCAACATCAAGTGAAACTTCAGTTACTGTGACTGTTTTACTTTAAAGCGCAAAAATTCCCCGGATTTTCTATGCATGAATGCAATGCACACATCTGTTTCCTCTATTTTTGTAACCCCAAATACTGGGATATTACATGCTGGCCCCACGGTGGGCGCCAACTGTCGTCGTGGTGAACAGACAGATGCCATGGGATGGCTTGAGTTGGGGCCGAATGTGCGCTAGAGGATTCGGGGGAGGGTTTTGGTAACAAGAGGATGGATTTCGGATGGAATACCGGTATCTTTATTGATGAACTTAGCCCTTGGCCAGAGGTTGAAGAACGTACAGACTACAAGGTGAGCACCTCTATCCTATTCTACTTCTCTCTCACAGCTAATGATCTGTCTAGTGTTGTTCGTCCCGCGCAGGGGTGCCCCTCCTCTCCTTATATAGGGGAGAGGATGGTTTACAAGGGAAGGAACCCTAATGGCATCTTTGATGATCTAAGCTACTTTATAAAGCTTCTTTGGCCCGGATGACACCGGTCTTGACTTTAATCAGAAGGAGATGACCTCGTCCGGTACCTTTTACGTCACCTTCTGCTTTAGCTTCAGGGTTTCGATTAAAGCTAACTTGCTTCGCTCATCTTTGTCTTCTAGTTCTTGAGAGAATCTTTGACCAGAGTGCCGACAGGCTACAGTTGAGCTCGTGCCGGTACTCCGGTATCTCTTTTGTTTACCGAACTCCGGTATACCCCTCTTGGGATACCGGTATACTTTAACTTGGCGCTTGCCATCTCAACTTGGTCATCCGGATTAACCTTTAATCCGGTATCTTTAGAGATAAATAGGGAAACTTTGTCATGCCTTTGGCCTACCGGGGGCCATCCCCCGACACTTCTAGGTAACAATCTGATTCAATGTATCAAAAAAGGAATCATTTCTTTTCCCCACCTAAGTTCACTGTTGTTTCTTTTGATGTCACACTACCATCCAACAAAGATGAGCTGATACTAATAAGCCAAGCATTTTTTTTATACAGGTAACATGTTTCTTTTGATATATCATTTAGTAGTATTTTAATTTTTATATATGAATCTTATTATCTTGTGAAAAGTTTGTTTCTCTAAAATGTGTACAATCTCTCAATGTCTTTTTAGACCCAGAACTAGGGTTATTAGCTAACAGAAGAAGTGGACAAGTAGTATAAGAACATTTCTGTCAATATAAAGGAAAATGCAGATCAAGGTACGATTTAGTCATTGAACCTGTGACTACTAATATGGATTAGAGGTAGTAATAGATCTGTGTTCAGCTCTCTTTTGCATAATAATTTTTAAAAGGGGCGATAGAACTTTTTAACAGTATTTGTTTTGATCGAGCAAGGATTGCACAACTTTTTATCTTCCTGTTAGTCCAACTGTAGTAGAGGGGATTGCATGGGTATGATTTACCACTACTATAGCTCATTCTATTTGCCTTTTCACTTTCTCTTGCTAAACCATGGAAGGTTTGACCTCATGCTAGGCCCAGACATGGAGAATTAATTAGACCACGAGCAATGTACTTTTAGCACCAATTATGAAATGCAGTATGCTGTGGGAATGTATGTTGTACATTGTCAGTGCATCTTATTGTTTTGTTTTTTCCTCCAGATTATTTAGTCTAATACTCGAATAGAGAAATATGTATCGGTTTTGCTGGTTCAGGTTTGCCTCTCCCTCTAGATTAGGTTCAAATCTTACTCTATGGGTAGTTAAAGGTTGCATCTTTATGGTGTTAATTTTCTTTCCTACTACCAATTTGAGTCAAGTTCTGTATTTATCCCATGTGCTTTGAACCATAGTGCAATCTGGAGGTCCTTATTTTTGTTCTAAAGAAATTATTTGGTAGCTGCATGCAAAAGCTTAGGTTTTATTATATTCGAATTCAAAGTAGCAGAAATTAGTATACTTATTAAGATTAACAACAACATGCTAAAATTTCGGAAAGAAACGACTGACGTGGTATGGTATATTCAGCAATCGAATGTATGATTATGTCAGTTTCAAATGAAAACAGATTTTTTACTTGCAGTAATTTGCACGTGTAGGTATGCCATATGCAGAGGATAAAATAAACAAATACCAGTTCAAGGTCCAATTTGGTCAGTCATGGCCACCTTTTGTTGTTTCCACCAGACAGTTCTCGTCGTGTGGTATCCCTGCACTATGTGCGCTATCCTGTGCGTAGCTCCAACACCCGTACTGAAGATGCTGCAACGCGCCCGAGTTGCAGTGTGCAACCTGACTCCTCTCTGCCGGCAAGGTCCAATGACCACACCTCTGTGAGCACCTCCTGTCCTCCAGCATCAATTGTGAATTTTTATTAATCATGTGGTTGTTCTGGATTCTCCATTTTTGGTTGTTAACTTCACCTTCATTCGCGACAAGGTTGGATCTGGTGGCTACGTGGTAGGACTCAACAAGGCGTGGTTGTAATAGGCAAAGTCCTTTCTGAATCTTCTCACTATAGGTTCAACATTTGCAAGCTCGGTTGGTTTGACACCTACTTGTTCCTTTCACATGTAGTACATTATTTCAGCGTCCCAATTTTATCTCACTTCACCTACCTCTGCTATCCTTTCACATGTAGTACATTATTCCAGTGCCCCAATTTTATCTCACTCCACCTACCTCTGCTAAGGGGAGTTATATTGATTTGGGTGTGATTGGGTTGACTGAGCCCTGTACAACTAACTGTTTCTGGACCAATGGTTTTAATTTTACTTGCTGTGAGGTGAAATTTGTTTGATACTGCAAAGAATGAGAAAGAAGTTCCTAATGCAGGTGAAATTTTCTGTAACAAGAAAGAAGTTCTAATGCAGGGGACGTGCAGCTTGTGGTTCAATTATTAAGGTAGGTTCATCCTATGCCTGCTCAGGGTGATAGTCTGAACTGTATTTCCGGATAGTTGAGTGCATAACTTGTATTTATTTGTTCATCAATCCTGCTCAATTCTACTGAAAATGAAAGTTCTAGGTACCTCTAATTAACGAGTTACCAATACCATTGTACATGTATTTCTGAATGGCGATTGACTTTGATGCTTTGACGTGAGTCTGCATGTTTACAAGCAAAGCATTTGGCGATAGCCTGCATGTTTACATGAGTTCCAAATTTTCACGATTTTTTTTTTATTTTGTGCTTCTTTGTCTCTGTCGAATACTTCTTTTTATTTACTACAGAATTTGGTTTTCAAGATTATTTACTACAGAGTTTTGCTCTTTGGTATAAGATATGCATCACCGTTTATTTTTTGGTTTTTGGAGTAATATTCAAATTATAATTCCATTCCTGTTTGTACAAGTTTAGGTATGCACAAGTGTGAATCGTATAATAAGAATGTTGACCAGTGCTGCACCCATTCTAAAGCTGAAGATAGTATATTGTTGCTGTTTTTTTTTTTGCATGCTTTTTCCTGGTTATTTTTTAGTGAAGCAGCAGTGCTTTAGACTTGCAGTTTATTATGGTTTGCTTTTTGAATGATTTTTGTTCTTCGTGCAAGGCACAAGCACATATCTTGATTTTGACAAACTGCCTGGGACTCTTCTGTTGTCTATGTTTAGTTTTATTCTCTGTATTTTTACCAGTTTTGATCTATGCGTGATTGGACATCAGCATGTGTGAATGATGGTGCCTCTACTCATTTGTGTCGAAAAGCCCATCCCGATTTTCCGCTGTCCTTACTCCTCAGCAGATGTTCAGCTGGACTTTATTGTAAATGTAGAGAATGAATTCTATGCTCTAGAAAAAATAGAATCGTGTGCATCAAATCTGAAACACTGCGAAGGATTTAGGATTAGAATTATAGTCTCCTCACACATGGTCTGCTACATATCTTAACTCGAACAAACTGATAGCAGATGTTCGGCTGGACCTTATTGTAGAAAATAAAAGTTCTCTTCTGCTTTTTTTACGTGCTCAATCTTATTTGGTCCCTTGCTCCTGATTCTTTTTTAATGTAGAGAACGAACCCTGTGCTCTGCTACGGTGATTGATATAGGAGCAGGTTTGTAGTCTCTACAAACATACTATGCTTTGTATCTAAACTGAAGTGAGTAACAAGTGGAGTAGAAAATAAACGTTTGCTACTACTTTCTTTATGTGCTCAAGCTTGCTTGCTTATTCCTGGTTCTCTTTCCTTGTAATGCTTGCCTATGCAAAAGGTTGGACACAAGATGTATGTGTTATTTGCTACGTATCTTCTGTTAATTCTCACATAGGAATTCTCACATAGTATATTCACTTCCAAATAAAAAGATGCATAGTGAATACCCTGTACAGTGGCTGTTGTTCCATAATAAGTTGCTTACGAGAGATGCCTTGGCTATTCGTCAAACTTATAATGATAACGCATGCATGTTATGTTCGGAGTTAAAAAAAGTGTGAATCGACTACTTTTCGAATGTGATATTGCTAGACTGCTTGGTCTATTTTTTTCTGACACCTTAGTTTGACCCGAGAAATGATCCAAGACATTCTATTTGCTCTAAATGGGGACAGACAGAAATGCGCTATTTGCTACAAGAATATGTGCTCTATTTTGTGCAGAAACGGATGATTCTCTTGCTGACTTGTATTATTTAGTAACTGTTATATTTTGATATGTCTGGGCAATGATCTTTTTATTAAGATTGGTTCCTCCTTTAAAGATTTCACTTGATAAAGGAGATATGGGCCAGGTAAAATCTCAAACTATATGTATTCTCTTAAAAAGTAGTGGCTTTGTATTGAAGAACCACTTACTTTCACCAGTGGAGATGGATTAAAGAGATGACTAGCTATTCATGTGTTGAATATATCCCTCTCCTTTTATAAAAACACAAAGGAACGATTGTACACCGTAGACACGCATTTAGATACTGGAGCTTGATAGGATGTATCAAGTAAAGAAAGTAGCTTTGATTCTTCTTTCAGCTATGCTTACTTCTAAACTACTTTTTGTTGCATCACTTCATTTACCAGGTTACTCCAAAGGATAAAAAAACTGGTGCTGAAACTATATGTACTCTTTGTTTTAAGCTATCTGAACAACATTGGAGTTCGGTACAAAGTGTATTCACTTTTTGATTTTTGGATGTACACATTGAGTGTCCAGGTTTAGGATTTTATTGACAACAATAAATATGTTTTATTTATGGTTGCATTAGTGGGCTATTTGTATAGTACACCATCTCTCATCTTGATTTACTCCATTACCCATCATGATTTCATAGTTGTCGTAACCTTTAACTTTTGTTACATTCAGGCTTTGCGACAATTCGTCCCAGGTTTGCGGATTTTATCATTAGCTTACAGCTATATAATCATTCGGTCTGGTTTGTGGAAACTAAACTTGGATTTAATCCCAGAAGTACTTGCACTGGATAATATTTGCCATGTCTATTTGGATTTTAGTGTGTTGTCAGTTGCAAAGTTTAGCGTAAGTGTCTCGCTAAGCTTACTGTTGTGTCCACATGATTTTATACATGCCTAATTATGCATACGTTCTTTTCCAGGAAGATGTTGTCTTGCTTCTCTCATGGCCAGAATAGGGGTATTGCATTATATCAGCTATATTCCAGTTGTTCTTGATGCTACAGGCTTATCATCCATTTCAATGAAGGCAGCGATTGCACCCACCCAGGAGCTACATGACCACAGATCAGTTATGATCCCCTGCTCAGGTAAACCCTTAGAGACAACATTTCTGATGCATACTAATGCTGCTATCTTAGATGTAAAAAGCTTTATTTGTTGGAATTCCGAGAGGGAGGCATTCAAGAACAAAGGTATTATGGCATTCCGAAAAATACAATCCTATCTAAAACTGCTATGGTTCCATAAAGGTGTTATGACATTCATCTAATCCACATTATCTCCCTAGGTAGCAGATGCAAGTGTCCATCACTCAATGTTTTCACATATGCTGATGCTAAAAGAATGGGACACTTCCTATATCTAGAACTGATATGGTAAGCATTTATATATGGATTAGCTTCCGAGAGGGAGGCATTCCAGAACAAAGGTATTATGACATTCCGACAAATACAATCCTATATAAAACTGCTATGGTTCCATAAAGTTGTTATGTCACTCATCTAATCTATATTATCTCCCTAGGTAGCAGATGCAAGTATCCATTACTTGGTGTATTCACATATGCTGATGCTAAAAGAATGGGACACTTCCTATCTAAAACTGCTATGGTAAGCATTTATATATATGGATTAGCTTGGGAACTTCCATTAGTATGCACAAGCTGGAAACTAATCATTTATTTATGATCAATTGTAGGTCCAGAATAACGCTAAGACAATCAATTTGAGAATTCTGCTAGATAGCACTCTTCTTTCGATGCTTTAAGGCATACTGTGTTCAGTTTAGATGGAGGAAATCTGTAAACTGTCCAATTTTCTATCTTTGTCCATTGTATTTTGTATTTGCGTGTAATTGTCATCAGTGGATATAGCAACAGTTAAAATTTTACAACAAATAAACTTCAGTAGGATATAAATGCTTCAGTCGGTGGCACAAGCAAAATTCTTACAGTACACATATCTGTGATTCTGAGATCTAACATCCATTGTTTCATAGAGATTATATAGGGAAGAATAAAATACAACTGACCCACGGATCAATTCGCATTTGGTCGAGTTGTCCTCTCGATTTTCTTCTCCTCTGCCTCCGCTTTTTGCTGCCATGTTGTCCTAGCACAACTCTGGATGCTAATATTGTATCCCCTCCCCATCCATTGCTCCTTTGTGAAATTTGTATTCCCCACAACCGGTGCCACTAAGGCAGAGACAGCAGTGCTATTACATATATTTGATTCTAAGATCTAACATTCATTGTTTCATAGAGATTATATAGGGAAGAATAACATACAACTGACTGGCGGATGAATTTGCATTTGGTTGAGTTGTGCTCTTGATTTTCTTCTACTCTGTCTCCGCTTTTTTGCTGACATGTTGAACCAATCTCTATCCATAGCTCCTTCGTGAAATTTTTGTTCCCCACAACCCGTGCCACTAAGGCAGAGACAACAGTGCTACTAGATGAAAATAAATGGTGCTACAAGGAAGCATGTCCACCACAACGAAATGAGGCGCACCATAAATCTAGTATAAGATGGATCGTGGGCAAGCATAGGCGTGCGCAGCCGCATGTCCGGCATAGGAATCGGTCCAACAAAGGACGAGGGACTACAGGTACAACGGTACACTTTCAGGTTTCAACACCAGGCACCAGTCAATAACATGGGGCCACTGATCACAGGTAAAAGCTAGAGAGAAAAGTTAACCTTACAACAAAACAAGACTGAACAAACAAAGATTAGCTAGTCTTCAATACGACGGGATATGATATCAGTAGTTCTACATCAAGATTACATCTGCTCCAAAGGCATCCTTAATAAGCTGTTACCAGAAGGTAGTCCATCACAAATTCAACAAACGACAGCTAATTCAGGTTCTGACAATACCAACACCACAAACCATAACATAAAGGGGGTCACGAAGATACACTACAGGGACAACGCACTGTTGCATCCATTCACTCCTTGGAGGTCTTGTTGATGAGCGACTTGTGGATGTGAGGGATGACACCACCGCCAGCAATGGTGCCCTTGATAAGGGTGTCAAGCTCCTCGTCTCCACGGATGGCAAGCTGCAGGTGGCGAGGGGTGATACGCTTCACCTTAAGATCCTTGCTAGCATTGCCAGCCAGCTCCAGGACCTCAGCAGTCAGGTACTCAAGGATCGCTGCAGAGTATACAGCAGCAGTGGCACCAACCCGGCCATTGGCCGAGACCCTCTGTTTGAGCTGCCTGTGGATACGGCCCACCGGGAACTGCAACATTGCCAAAGCAGGTCAGAAAATGGTATCTGAATTTTGCTAAATCAAGTAAATTTCTCCGCATATTAGATGTCACATGGCGTTCTCCATGGAAGTAACAGAGATATCTGATGCATAGATGCAAACATTAATTCTGAACAAGGAAGACTGAAGATCATTTGCATATAATCACTTGTCAGGCTCACAGCACAAGACTACGTAGAATTGATTGTTCATGAAACTGGATTTAGTGAAGCTTGCTACAACCGTACAAGTAGACTCAGGTGAATAATGAATTACTGATGCTGAGGTCATATCATTTGTGCATAATACTTTTCACAGCACAACTCTGGCTAGACCTAGGTTGTTCATGCTACTATTAGTTGAAGCCTTCTACAACAGTAAGTTAGCTTATGTGAATACTGAACTACTGATACTAAGGTGCAGTGCTAGCCTGCTGTAACCATACAAATTTGCAAAACCAATAAGCAATTCATGAAACGTAAACAGTGCAGGTACTTTGGTGATATTAAGAACAAAATAAGGACGCCAAGAGTAATACGACGATGCATATCTAGCAAGCATCAAAGCAAACAAACTTTAAACAGGGGTAACGAACCTAAGACAGCGTTTATTTTTCCAAGGACCTAAGCAAAACAACTGATTTAAGATATCAGATTGTAGGGACAGAAATCTGAAGAAAAAACACCATGACTGTAGGAGCATTTCCTGCACGAACGAAATATGAAACCTGGGTCGAATACTGCGTAATGACATCCGGAAGTTACAGATCTAACGAACCCCGAGCAAGAATCAGCATCAATAGAGAAATTATACATCTAGAACGGCCCTAGTAAAGGGAGGAGAGGAAAAGGGGACTGAGCAAACCTGGATCCCGGCGCGAGAGGAGCGGGACACGGGCGCCTTCTTCTTGTCCTTGTCCTTGTCGGCGGATCCCTTGGCCGCCGTCGTCTTTGCCGCGAGCAGACCCTTGCCTCCCTTCCCGGCCATCTCTCTCCGCCGCAGAACCTGCACAAGCACAACCAGTTGTGAGCACAAGGCCCGTTAGCAAAACATCAAGAACGCAAGAGATGCTCAATTCAACGAACGCAGATCCGCTGCCTTACCTCGCTTCCTCACTCGTATGTTGCTCTGGTAGAAGCTTTGGAACGGAAGAAGGCTCGCGTGCTTCTCTTCCCTCGCCCTCGCAGTGCTGTCTCGCTGTTTTACTCCCTCTATTATTTCGAGGAGGAGGGCGGGGCAGAGGTTTGGGAGGGAAACCGGTGACTTTTCGCGCGCGCTGGTATTTTGGGGTTTTGAACACCCGCGCGCGGTGTGATTGCCAAAATAATTGGCGGCCGAACGAAAATACTGAAAAGAATAAGCGGGAAACTGGAGAGCGTGCGAGCGTCTTGCTACCGGGCCCAATAAATGCAACGCGTTCTGCCAATTCTCGCTCACCGTATAGGCGATTTTGACAAAAAAAAAACATTTTTAGCGATTTCATACCACTAACCCTCCTTTTGTGTGGCGCCCTTCCGAGTGGCACCACATCTGTCTATGTGGCGCTAAGGGCATCTCCAGCGGCGCGACCCATTTTAGCATCCGCGCGCGTCCGTTTGCGTCGGCCGAAATGGCCGAAATCGACCGCGCGTCCGTTTGCGTCGGGGGTGGCTCCAGCGGCACGACGCATAGTTTGGCCGAATCATTTTTTTAAACATAAAACATAATTTACATAGTTAAAACATGAAAAAAAAACCTAACGCCTATTGTTGCTCCTCGTCGCTGTCGAGCACGATGAGCTCCGGTATCACCCACGGCTAGTAGCCAGCCGGGGGGTACGCCGGGCGCGCCGCCGGTGCTGGAGGTGGAGGAGGCTGCGGTTGTGGCGGCGGTGGAGGCGCCCAGGGCTGCGGCTGTGGCGGTGGTGGAGGCGCCCAGGGATATGGCTGTGGCGGCGGTGGAGGAGGCGCCCAGGGTACAGCTGGGCATGGGCTGCCCGGCCCGGACGACCCGGCTCGACCCGGCCCGAAAATCCCGGGCCGGGCCGGGTCGGGCTTGCACTTCGGGCCGGGTTCGGGCTTGTATTTTGAGCCCGAACGTCGGGCCGGGCCGGGCTCGGGCTTGCAATTTTCGCACTTTAGGCAGGTTCGGGCCGGGCTTCTCGGGCCGGGCCGGGCTTTTTGCATGTTCGGGCCGGGTTCGGGCTTAATTTATAGGCCCGACGGTCGGGCCGGGCCGGGCCGGGCTCGGGCTTGGCATTTTACGTTCGGGCTTTTTCGGGCTTGGCCCGAAGCCCGGCCCGGCCCGAGTTTTGCCCAGGTGTAGCCCAGGGATACGGCTGTGGCGGCGGTGGAGGAGGCGCCGCCGAGTCCTGTAGCGCTTGTCGAAGGGCTTCAGCGTAGCGGGGCAGCGGCGGCTGCACAGGCACGTTGTTCTCGGAGACGAGGACGTCGAGCTTCGCCATCTCGTCGTCCGTCATGTTCTCCAGGAACTCGAAATTGCGGCCCTCCGACATGGCCTGCTGCCCTTCGTGGAAGACGGTCGCGACGTAGTCATCGCTGTCGTCATTCACCTCCTCGTTATGGTAGGCGAGCGCCTCGATGTAGTCGTCGTCGTCGTAGGCATCGTAGGCGGCGTCGTCGTCATCGTTGTACTGCGCCTGCTGACGACGTGTCGGCGCCTCCTGTCTTCGTGGACGAGCCGGTGGTGCAGCCGCGAAGGGAAAATCCATGTCGCCCATGAATCCCGCCCTTCTTCTCCTATTCGTCTCCGTCGACAGATACGTACGCCAACTTTGGGAGTCGATGGCGTACGCCGGATCGGTGATACGCGTAAAGCACACGTCCGTTGGGAATCCCAAGTGGAAGGTATGATGCGTATAGAAGCAAGTTTCCCTCAGTATGAAACCAAGGTTTATCGAACCAGTAGGAGCCAAAAAGCACGTGAAGGTTGTTGGTTGAGGAGTGTAGTGCGGCGCAACACCAGTGAAACCGGCGCCAACGTGGAACCTGCACAACACAATCAAAGTACTTTGCCCCAACGTAACAGTGAGGTTGTCAATCTCACCGGCTTACTGTAAACAAAGGATTAACTGTATAGTGTGGAAGATGATGTTTGTTTGCGAAGAACAGTAAAGAACAATTGCAGTAGATTGTATTTCAGATGTAAAGAATGGACCGGGGTCCACAGTTCACTAGTGGTGTCTCTCCCATAAGATAAATAGCATGTTGGGTGAACAAATTACAGTTGGGCAATTGACAAATAAAGAAGGTATAACAATGCACATACATATATCATGATGAGTACTATGAGATTTAATCAGGGCATTACGACAAAGTACATAGACCGCTATCCAGACATGCATCTATGCCTAAAAAGTCCACTTTCGAGGTTATCATCCGAACCCCTTCGGTATTAAGTTGCAAGCAACGAGACAATTGCATTAAGTATGGTGCGTAATGTAATCAACACTAATATCCTTAGACAAAGCATCGATGTTTTATCCCTAGTGGCAACAACGACATCCACAACCTTAGAACTTTCTGTCACCGTCCCAGATTTAATGGAGGCATGAACCCACTATCGAGCATAAATACTCCCTCTTGGAGTTACAAGTATCAACTTGGCCAGAGCCTCTACTAGCAACGGAGAGCATGCAAGAACATAAACAACACATATGATAGATTGATAATCAACTTGACATAGTATTCAATATTCATCGGATCCCAACAAACACAACATGTAGCATTACAAATAGATGATCTTGATCATGATAGGCAGCTCACAAGATCTAACATGATAGCACAATGAGGAGAAGACGACCATCTAGCTACTGCTATGGACCCATAGTCCAGGGGTGAACTACTCACACATCGATCCGGAGGCGATCATGGCGATGAAGAGTCCTCCGGGAGATGATTCCCCTCTCCGGCAGGGTGCCGGAGGCGATCTCCTGAATCCCCCGAGATGGGATTGGCGGCGGCGGCGTCACAGTAAGGTTTTCCGTATCGTGGCTCTCGGTACATAGGGTTTCGCGACGAAGGCTTTAAGTAGGCGGAAGGGCGGAGTCGGAGGGCTGACAGGGGCCCCACACGCTAGGGCGGCGCGGGCCCCCCCTAGGCCGCACGGCCCTAGTGTGGCGGCGCCTCGTCGCCCCACTTCGTTATCCTTTCGGTCTTCCGGAAGCTTCGTGGAAAAATAAGACCCTGGGCGTTGATTTCGTCCAATTCCGAGAATATTTCCTTTGTAGGATTTCTGAAACCAAAAAAAGCAGAAAACAAGAATCGGCTCTTCGGCATCTCGTCAATAGGTTAGTGCCGGAAAATGCATAATAATGACATATAATGTGTATAAAACATGTGAGTATCATCATAAAAGTAGCATGGAACATAAGAAATTATAGATACGTTTGAGACGTATCAAGCATCCCCAAGCTTAGTTCCTACTCGCCCTCGAGTAGGTAAACGATAACAAGGATAATTTCTGAAGTGACATGCTATCATAATCTTGATCAATACTATTGTAAAGCACATGAGATGAATGCAGCGATTCGAAGCAATGATGAAGACAATGAGTAAACAATTGAATCATAGCAAAGACTTTTCATGAATAATACTTTCAAGACAAGCATCAATAAGACTTGCATAAGAGTTAACTCATAAAGCAATAAATTCTTAGTAAAAAGCTTTGAAACAACACAAAGGAAGAAATAAGTTTCAGCGGTTGCTTTCAACTTCAACATGTATATCTCATGGATAATTGTCAACACAAAGCAATATAACAAGTGCAATAGGAAAACATGTAAGAATCAATGCACACAGTTTACACAAGTGTTTGCTTCTAAGATAGAAAGAAGTAGGTAAACTGACTCAACAATAAAGTAGAAGAATGGCCCTTCGCAGAGGGAAGCATTAATTACTATTTTTATGCTAGAGCTTTTCATTTTGAAAACATAGAAACAATTTTTTCAACGGTAGTAATAAATCATATGTGTTATGTATAAGATATCCCATAAGTTGCAAGCCTCATGCATAGTATACTAATAGTGCCCGCACCTTGTCCTAATTAGCTTGGATTAACATGGATTATCATTGCATAACATATGTTTCAACCAAGTGTCACAAAGGGGTACCTCTATGCCACCTGTACAAGGGTCTAAGGAGAAAGTTCGCATTGGATTTCTCGCTTTTGATCATTCTCAACTTAGACACCCATACCGGGACAACATAGACAACGAGATAATGGACTCCTCTTTTTAATGCTTAAGCATTTAACAACAGATAATATTCTCATAAGAGATTGAGGATTTGTGTCCAAACTGAAACTTCCAGCATGATTCATGGCTTTAGTTAGCGGCCCAATGTTCTTCTCTAACAATATGCATACTCAAACCATTTGATCATGAAAATCGCCCTTACTTCAGACAAGACGAACATGCATAGCAACTCACATGATATTCAACAAAGGTAAAAGTTGATGGCGTCCCCGAAACATGGTTACCGCACAACAAGCAACTTATTAAGAAATAAGATACATAAGTACATATTCTTCACCACAATAGTTTTTAAGGCTATTTTCCCATGAGCTATGTATTGTAAAGGCAAAGAATAGAAGTTTAAAGGTAGCACTCAAGTAATTTACTTTGGAATGGAAGAGAAATACCATGTGGTAGGTAGGTATGGTGGACACAATTGGCATAGTTTTTGGCTCAAGGATTTGGATGCACGAGAAGAATCCCTCTCAATACAAGGCTAGGCTAGCAAGGTTGTTTGAAGCAAACTCAAGTATAAAACGGTGCAGCAAGACTCACATATGAACATATTGTAAGCATTATAAGACTTTACATCGTCTCCTTGTTGTTCAAACACCTTAACCGGAAAATATCTAGACTTAGAGAGACCAATCATGCAAACCAAATTTTAACAAGCTCTATGTAGTTCTTCATTAATAGGTGCAAGGTACATGATGCAAGAGCTTAAACATGATCTATATGAGCACAACAATTGCCAAGTATCAAATTATTCAAGACATTATACCAATTACCACATGCGGCATTTTCCGTTTCCAACCATATATCAATGAACGAAGTAGTTCAACCTTCGCAATGAACATTAAGAATAAAGCTAAGAACATATGTGTTCATACGAAACAGCGGAGCGTGTCTCTCTCCCAAACAAAGAATGCTAGGATCCGATATTATTCAAACAAAAACAAAAATAAAAGCAAACAGACGCTCCAAGTAAAGCATATAAGATGTGACTGAATAAAAATATAGTTTCACTAGAGGTGACCTGATAAGTTGTCGATGAAGAAGGGGATGCCTTGGGCATCCCCAAGCTTAGATGCTTGAGTCTTCTCGAAATATGCAGGGATGAACCACGGGGGCATCCCCAAGCTTAGACTTTTCACTCTTCTTGATCATATTGTATCATCCTCCTCTCTTGACCCTTGAAAACTTCCTCCACACCAAACTCGAAACAAACTCATTAAAGGGTTAGTGCATAATCAAAAAATTCATATATTCAGAGGTGACATAATCATTCTTAACACTTATGGACATTGCACAAAGCTACTGAAAGTTAATGGAACAAAGAAATCCATCAAACATAGCAAAACAGGCAATGCGAAATAAAAGGCAGAATCTGTCAAAACAGAACAGTCCGTAAAGACGAATTTTACAGAGGCACTTAACTTGCTCAGATGAAAATGCTCAAATTGAATGAAAGTTGCGTACATATCTGAGGATCACGCACGTAAATTGGCAGAATTTTATGAGTTATATACAGACGGGGCTTCTCAATTTCGTGACAGTAAGAAATCTGTTTCTGCGCAGTAATCAAAATCTAGTATCAACATTGCTATAAAAGACTTTACTTGGCACAACAATGCAATAAAGTAAAGATAAGGAGAGGTTGCTACAGTAGTAACAACTTCCAAGACTCAAATATAAAACAAAAGTGCTGTAGTAAAATGATGGGTTGTCTCCCATAAGCGCTTTTCTTTAACGCCTTTCAGCTAGGCGCAGAAAGTGTGAATCAAGTATTATCAAGAGATGAAGCATCGACATCATAATTTGTTCTAATAATAGAATCATAAGGTAACTTCATTCTTTTTCTAGGGAAGTGTTCCATACCTTTCTTGAGAGGAAATTGATATTTAATATTACCTTCCTTCATATCAATAGTAGCACCAACAGTTCGAAGAAAAGGTCTTCCCAATATAATGGGACAAGATGCATTGCATTCAATATCCAAGACAACAAAATCAACGGGGACAAGATTATTGTTAATCATAATATGAACATTATCAATCCTCCCCATAGGTTTCTTCGTAGCATTATCAGCAAGATTAACATCCAAATAACAATTTTTCAATGGTGGCAAGTCAAGCATATCATAGAGTTTCTTAGGCATAACAGAAATACTTGCACCAAGATCACATAAAGAATTACAATCAAAATCATTGACCCTCATCTTAATGATGGGCTCCCAACCATCTTCTAACTTCCTAGGAATAGATGTTTCAAGTTTTAGTTTCTCTTCTCTAGCTTTTATGAGAGCATTTGTAATATGTTTTGTAAAGGCCAAATTTATAGCACTAGCATTAGGACTTCTAGCAAGTTTTTGTAAGAACTTTATAACTTCAGAGATGTAACAATCATCAAAATCTAAACCATTATGATCTACAGCAATGGGATCATTGTCCCCAATATTTTGAAAAATTTCAGCAGTTTGATCACAAGCAGTTTCAGCAGTTTCAGCCAGTTTTGTACGCTTTGTACTAGGAGTAGAAACATTGCCAACACCAATTATTTTACCATTGATAGTAGGAGGTTTAGCAACATGTGAGGCATCAACATTACTAGTGGTGGTAATAGTCCAAACTTTAGCTACATTATTCTCTTTAGCTAGTTTTTCGTTTTCTTCTCTTTCCCACCTAGCATGCAATTCAGCCATCAATCTAATATTTTCATTAATTCAAACTTGTATGGCGTTTGCTGTAGTAACAATCTTATTATCAATATCCTCAGGTTTAGCAGCCATTTTATTAATTAAGGAAGATTGTGACGCAAACATGTATGAGATTCGGTTTTCAGCATTTGAAAGCTTAGTTTGCAAACCCGAAATCTCCATATTCAAATTTTCAAGTTGATTTCCTATATTTTTAAACAACGTAGATTGTTCATTCATAATTTTAGTAAACAATTGATTTTGCTCATACTGTGATTGCATAAAGCTCTTAGTAGATCTTTCAATTTCTAGCATCTTTTCCTCATTAGGTGAAACATATCTACCATAAGAATTACCATAATCATTACCACTAGCAGGATATGGCCTATAGTTGTTACCCAAATTATTCCTATTAGTATTGTTGTTGAAATTATTATTTTTAATGAAATTCACATCAACATTCTCTTCTTGAGCAACCAATGAAGCTAAAGGAACATTATTTGGATCAAACATTAGATCTACCATTCACAAGCATAGACATAATCACATCAATCTTATCACTCAAGGAGGAGGTTTCTTCGACATAATTTACCTTCTTACCTTGTGGAGCCCTTTCAGTGTGCCATTCAGAGTAATTTATCATCATATCATCAAGAAGCTTTGTAGTCACCCCCAAAGTAATGGACATAAAAGTACCTCCAGCAACTGAATCCAATAGGTTCCGCGAAGAAAAATTCAGTCCTGCATAAAAGGTTTGGATGATCATCCAAGTAGTTAGTCCATGGGTTGGGCAATTCTTCACCAAAGATTTCATTCTCTCCCATGCTTGAGCAACATGTTCATTATCTAATTGCTTAAAACTCATTATGCTACTTCTCAAAGATATAATTTTAGCGGGAGGATAATATCTACCAATAAAAGCATCCTTACATTTAGTCCATGAATCAATACTATTCTTAGGCAAAGATAGCAACCAATCTTTAGCTCTTCCTCTTAATGAGAAAGGAAACAACTTCATTTTTATAATATCACCATCTACATCCTTATACTTTTTCATTTCACAAAGTTCAACAAAATTATTAACATGGGCAGCAGCATCATCAGAACTAGCACCAGAAAATTGCTCTCTCATGACAAGATTCAGTAAAGCAGGTTTAATTTCAAAAAATTCTGCTGTAGTAGCAGGTGTAGCAATAGGTGTGCATAGGAAATCATTATTATTTGTGCTAGTGAAGTCACACAACTTAGTGTTTTCAGGAGTATTCATTTTAACAGTAGTAAATAAAGCAAACTAAATAAAGTAAATGCAAGTAACTACTTTTTTTGTGTTTTTAATATAGAGAACGCAAACAAGATAGTAAATAAACTAAAGCTAGCAACTAATTTTTTTGTATTTTTGATATAGGAAGCAAACAAAGAAGTAAATAAAGTAAAGTAAAGCAAGACAAAAACAAAGTAAAGAGATTGGAAGTGAGAGACTCCCCTTGCAGCGTGTCTTGATCTCCCCGGCAACGGCGCCAGAAATTTAGCTGCTGGCGTGCAGTTGACGTGGGAGATAGAAATCTTTGTGGTGTAACTTTTCTTCAGATCCCCGGCAACGGCGCCAGAAATTTAGCTTGATACGCGTAAAGCACACGTCCGTTGGGAACCCCAAGTGGAAGGTATGATGCGTATAGAAGCAAGTTTCCCTCAGTATGAAACCAAGGTTTATCGAACCAGTAGGAGCCAAGAAGCACGTGAAGGTTGTTGGTGGAGGAGTGTAGTGCGGCGCAACACCAGTGAAACCGGCGCCAACGTGGAACCTGCACAACACAATCAAAGTACTTTGCCCCAACGTAACAGTGAGGTTGTCAATCTCATCGGCTTGCTGTAAACAAAGGATTAACCGTATAGTGTGGAAGATGATGTTTGTTTGCGAAGAACAGTAAAGAACAATTGCAGTAGATTGTATTTCAGATGTAAAGAATGGACCGAGGTCCATAGTTCACTAGTGGTGTCTCTCCCATAAGATAAATAGCATGTTGGGTGAACAAATTACAGTTGGGCAATTGACAAATAAAGAAGGTATAACAATGCACATACATATATCATTACTATGAGATTTAATCAGGGCATTACGACAAAGTACATAGACCGCTATCCAGCATGCATCTATGCCTAAAAAGTCCACTTTCAGGTTATCATCCGAACCCCTTCCGGTATTAAGTTGCAAGCAACAGACAATTGCATTAAGTATGGTGCGTAATGTAATCAACACTAATATCCTTAGACAAAGCATCGATGTTTTATCCCTAGTGGCAACAGCACATCCACAACCTTAGAACTTTCCGTCACTCGTCCCAGATTTAATGGAGGCATGAACCCACTATCGAGCATAAATACTCCCTCTTGGAGTTACAAGTATCAACTTGGCCAGAGCCTCTACTAGCAACGGAGAGCATGCAAGAACATAAACAACACATATGATAGATTGATAATCAACTTGACATAGTATTCAATATTCATCGGATCCCAACAAACACAACATGTAGCATTACAAATAGATGATCTTGATCATGATAGGCAGCTCACAAGATCTAACATGATAGCACAATGAGGAGAATACGACCATCTAGCTACTGATATGGACCCATAGTCCAGGGGTGAACTACTCACACATCGATCCGGAGGCGATCATGGCGATGAAGAGTCCTCCGGGAGATGATTCCCCTCTCCGGCAGGGTGCCGGAGGCGATCTCCTGAATCCCCCGAGATGGGATTGGCGGCGGCGGCGTCACGAGGAAGGTTTTCCGTATCGTGGCTCTCGGTACAGAGGGTTTCGCGACGAAGGCTTTAAGTAGGCGGAAGGGCGGAGTCGGAGGGCTGACAGGGGCCCCACACGCTAGGGCGGCGCGGGCCCCCCCTAGGCCGCGCGGCCCTAGGGTGGCGGCGCCTCATCGCCCCACTTCGTTATCCTTTCGGTCTTCTGGAAGATTCGTGGAAAAATAAGACCCTGGGCGTTGATTTCGTCCAATTCCGAGAATATTTCCTTTGTAGGATTTCTGAAACCAAAAACGGCAGAAAACATCAACTGGCTCTTCGGCATCTCGTCAATAGGTTAGTGCCGGAAAATGCATAATAATGACATATAATGTGTATAAAACATGTGAGTATCATCCTAAAAGTAGCATGGAACATAAGAAATTATAGATACGTTTGAGACGTATCAATCGGCGCGGAGGTCCGGCGGCAGGTACCGCCTCCTTCGCCGGATCTCCACGCTCCGATCAGGCTCGCGCGCAATGACTGGAGGGATGGGCACCCGGCGGCAGCTGAGCCGCCAGCCGCCAGGCAGTTGCACGCCGGACCAGGCGTCGTCGCACGGCAACCATTTGCCGTGCATGAGCCTCCCCACCGTGATGGGGAGCGGCACCCTCTTGCTGCCGCTGCCGGAGGCCTCGAAGTCGTTCTTCTTCCCCATGGCGCTGCGGCGGTGGTGTTGCGAGTGGAGGTGTGGGCGAAGGACGAACGCGGTCGGTGGACTTTTAAGGGCGGCCGCGCGCGGGATACGATGCCATTGAAGGCGGCGCAGAAGCCCAGCCACCGCCCGCCAGTGTGCGCCCAGAACAGGCAGGCGCACCATTGATGGCGAAGGCTGCGGCGCAGACGCGGAAGCGCTGACCGCCGAAGTGGTGCCCTCGATGCAGACTCGCTGCCAGGCGGGCCCGGTGTAGACGCGAGCGGACACTTTGCGCGTTCGCGCAGCGTCCACAGAGACGCAAACCTGCTGCAAATATGCGGCACGTTTGCGTCTCTGCGGACGGCCCGGTCACTTTGCGTCGCGCCGGTGGAGAGGGTGCCAGACGCATTTTCGGTCAAAGCGGACGCAAACGGTCGCTCAGCGTCCGTTTGCGTCGCGCCGCTGGAGATTCCCTAATGCGAACGCCGCCACATATCCTGGCTGATGTGGCATGGTCAACGTTGCGCGCCGTTGACCAGCCGACGTGGCATGACGTGTGGCTCTAATACCAGCTCTTTAGGGCCTGGACTAGCTGTCTGAAACACCCGTTATGCACACTTATTCATGATCTAATGATCAGTGTGTCGTGAAGGCATAACCGAAGTGGTATCAAATACATCCTCAATTATAGTACCAAATACAAATGTTACAATAGGTCGCATGACCAATACTTACATCAGAGCCATAATGGCAGAAGATCAACAATCACACATCGGAAATACTTCAGATGAAAGTGTTCGCACGGCCCAAGTCATGTCATAACCCTACAGGCAACTGACCGGTAAGACGTTTCTAACTCGCATAGACGCCTTCTTCATCTGTCGAACTCCACCAAATTTGGCCAAGTAAATATTCAGGGACAAAGCCATGAGTACATTATGAATTGTACTCGCAAACCACCTTAGAGAAAAGTAAAGGATATCCATATTTGGCAATAGCAATGAACGTTCACTATTCTAGGGTTACAAGGAGTGAGAGATATTTTCTCTCGAGAATATGACATCTCTATAACTTTGTTGAAAACAAGTTTCTTTTGAAAACTAATAGGCAAGGGTGACCCATTTTCCTTTCCGGCCATCATAATGACCAAAATAACTTTTCCAACATTCCACCGTACCTCCTAGGTACATTTCCTCCACTTCCACTTGTTTCTTTTCCAAACCCTTTGGAAAAACACTTTTATAAAACAAAAACTTTCTTTGATACTCAAAACTTCCTTTCCCACGTCCATAACCGCGGACACGACTATTCGAATAGATTTACACTCTGCAGAGGTTGTACACTTTCCCCACAAGATCTGATAAATTCGTCAGGATCATCCCTGGTTCACCAAGCGTCAAAACGCAAGGCTCGGATAACCGATCGCAGTTTTTTGCTTGCTCGCCTTAGCCTAAGACATGCCGCCTAGAGTTGTACCTCCCAACACCAGAGTTTAAGGGGTTGTTTACCCAGGAGTTGCAAATTCCCCGACCAGCTCGACCCTCCGGAATGTCGCGACCAACTGCGGGGCATATTTCAATGGGAGCTCATAGGTTGTACCCCTGCCATTTGTATGAAATGGAAAGGCGTCCCCGGTTCTTCGGGAAGGCCACAGTTGATAGGTGTCCATGCTCGGACCGCCCCTTACACTTGCATGACCCAAACTAAGGCGAGACAAACTACTACACTACGCCCCGTCCCACTTAAGGGTAATGTGGTTGTACTGGCTAGGTCCGGTGAGGTTCTAAGTCAACAAACTTTTTCGAAAATATTTTTTTCCTTCACTTTCCTCCAGCATCCTCTTTCTCAAATATATTTTATAAAAAACTCACACTTGGGCAGGGTTGTCCCATTCCAAGGTTTTCAAGAAACTCATTTTCCTTGAAGCCATTTGCAATACCATTTTTGTTCTTTTTCACGAGATCCCAACCTATAGTCTTCTTTTTCTTGAAACAAGCGACAACGAATTAATAAGGTGTTAAGCACCATACCACTAACAGGGATATGTCCAATAGGTATCAACAAGGGCAGCACCCGTAAGGGTGGAATAATAAAACTCCGAGTGGCATGACCACTGACATAAATAGATAAAAGACATGCAATTTATCAAATTTCTAGTAATGCAAGAGTAAGACAATTAGGATAAGGTATGCATCAAGAGGTGGCTTGCCTTGGTTGGCTATTTGTCTCTGGACTTCATCTTCATGAGCCATCTACTCTTCCTCTTGGAAGTCCTCACCAAGATCCTCGCATTCTTCTCCGATAGTGATCGCATTCTAACGTCGCAAAAGAAAGGAAGAACAATCAACACACAGCCATAGCATCAACCACTCATACAAAACCAGTAGCAAACCACTAAATCATGGGCACTTAACATTTCAAACAACAACACCTAGGGCAAGAATGGTTATTTTATTTGTAAAAGGACTATTTCTATTGTCATTAGAAAAGACCTTAACAAAACATCTATTTGCTAAAAAGGGTTCTTCCTCTCATCAAAACATAATCTACACAAGCTCAGGAGGCTAATGACTTTTGGAAACCACCGGGGTAAAATATTTTAAACAAAACAACTCAATTTCCCTAGAGTAAAATAAGCAACCATACCAAATTATCAAGCTACTCCAGAACAATGCACACAAAATTTTGGTAAAATGACAGAGAGTAAAGCTTGACTTTATAAAGCTATAGAAATTGGATTCACTCAATTTGGGTTTTTAAAATAGTAGGTAATATTTTTATAAAACCATAATTGGCTTAGGAACTAAATAATGGCCTAAAAATTTATGTGGCTCACTAAAATACAGACAGGATATCTATAATAACAAGAAGAACTCACATCCACTCGAAGTTCTCAAAATAAGCTTTTAAATATTTTAAAACATTTAAATAATTCAGAAACTAGAGCAATCCATTTTTAAAGCACAGAAACATAAAAGCATATAAAACCAGTAACAAACATACCAACAGATAGGTACTGAAAATGTTATTCAACAAAATTGGTTTGGCATTTTTCTGAGTTATAAAATAATTACTAAAAGTCGTATACTAAAAAGGCACTCTGTTTTGGTTACAAAAAACCTAGAAATAATCTAGAGTTCCCAAAAATATGCCCTCTGGCACTGTGGGGACCGCGGACTAGCTGTCTGAAATACCTGTTATGCATTCAACTCACGATCCCATGATCAATGTGTCGTGAGCACATAACCGAACTGATAAAACAGAGTAACATCATCCATTGCATAGTACCAAATAAATAAGTCTTACAAATGGTAACATGACCTAGTCTTACTTAAATGCCACTTCGGGCGGAGTTCAACACACACATGCAGCGGATACAAATCAACGGCGTCGGGCCCAAGTCATGCCTTAAACCCTACAGCCAGCTGACCAGGAGATCGTCCTAGGTCGCATAGTCATCCTGGTAACCTCCGTCATCTTCGAACTCCTCCTCATAGTCTGGCCAAGTTAATAGCCAGGGACAAAGCCGTGAGTACATTGGAATTGTACTCGCAAATCATCAAGAAGGTACTTTGAAAGAGTGCAAGACAACAAGTGCTAATCTAAGAGGACAAGAGATAAAGTCTAATTTCTCTTGTGGATGTAGCATGTAAAGAGAAGCAGTTTCTCTTGTGGATATAGCATGCACAGAGAAGCAGTGTCTCTTGTGGATATAGCATGCACAGAGAAGCAGTTTCTCTTGTGGATATAGCATGCCCACGCCTTGGTTGAAGGGGATATTTCAAGGGAGTTCTACGACATCTCTATATCTTTATTGAAGAAGACACTTCAAAAGATGTCCTATGACATCTCTATATATTTGTTGAAGAAAATACTTCAAAAGAGTTCCTATGACATCTCTATATCTTTGTTGAAGAAGATACTTCAAAAGAGGTCCTATGACATCTCTATAGGATAACTTCTACTGCAAAACTTGCCTCTAGTAACTTTGCTAATTCCATTCCTATGGCGCGGCGCTTCTTGTCTCCAAAGCGTCGCATAGCTTGCTTCACCGGTTTTGCACCCGGATTTATGTTGAGGTAGTGCTCAGCGAGTTCCCTTGGTACTCCGGACATGTCAGAAGGTTGCCATGCGAAGATATCCATGTTGGCTCCGAGGAACTCGACGAGCGCGCTTTCCTATTTGGGGTCCATGTTGGCTCTGACTGAAACCTGCTTGGAGCTATCGCCTACTATGAGGTCGTGCTTCTTGGTTTCTATCGCGGCCTTGAACGAGTTCTTCTGTTCGAAGATCTGCTTCTTGGTGGTCTGCATCTCAGTCGGATCCACCGCGGCTCTGTAGCCTTGCAGCGCCTCTCCAGATATGACGGATTCTGCAAAGGCGGCTTCGCCCTCCTCGCAGTTCCTAGCTTTCTTATAGTCTCCGGATATGGTGATCATACCGTTAGGACCCGGAATCTTGAGCTTGTTGTAGATGTAGCATGCCCTGGCGTGGAACTTGTGGTAGGTGGGCCTGCCGAAGATTACATGGTAGGAGCTCTTGAAGGGCACCACTTCAAACGTGATCATCTCTTCGCGGTAATTGTTAACATCGCCGAAGGCCACGAGAAGTTTGATGCTGCCCAGGTGACGTGGGCATTACCCTTCGGGTAACCAATGTTGTTCTACCCTACGTGGCCCAACTGGAGGCCCATGAAGGTACTCGATGGCCAGATGGGCCACTAGGACGGTGCGGCGGAAAATTACTTGAAGTACAAGACACGGAAGAAGCCGAACAAGGAAAGTTTAGAGATAGATCTACTGTAAACCTAGTCGTACTCGATTAGACCTCTCGAGACCTGGCTTCCTATATAAAGGCCAGGAGAGGGGCTATCGAGGGACACAATCAATCTTAGCAATAATAGCCAACAGAAGCTTAGAACTAGGTTACCCTAGCAACTACCATCTCGACGAGATCACAGCCGAACTATTCGGCACCCCATTGTAACCTGTTTTCATCATAATCAAAGAACGAGACGAGCGGGACGTAAGGGTTTTACCTCATCGAGGGCCCCGAACCTGGGTAAATCGCTCTCCCCGCTTGTCTGTGTACCGATGTCTCGTGTCAGCTTGCAGGATTCCATCAACCCTAAGCCCCTATCGGAAGGCATTGCCGAGGAGCACCCTCGACAATTGGCGCCGTCTGTGGGAACCCTGTTGGCACAAGGCAAGGCATCGGCAGATCCGATCATGACATCGGCAGCTTCACCGGCAAATTCGCCGGCAACTTCATCAGCAACTTCGTCGACACCATCGTCGCCAATCCTGGGAAGCCCGATTCGATTCGGCTCCTACGAGTTTACTCCACACAGCGATTCCTCCCGTTCGAACTTTTCGGATCTACAAGGGAACATGGAGATGACCTTCGGTAGCGTCCATTACAACGTCAATGCAGAAGGAATCCTTCGACTGCTGGAATCCCCCGCCTCCGGATCGACGAGTTCAAGCGCATCATCATCACTCGATCTGTCGGCTGGTCTGACAGGATCGACGTGCTCCCCCGTGCCCTCGACTCCCCGCTCGGTGTCCTCCATGTCAGTAGGGTCAGACGATTCCTCATCTTCGAAACTAACTTCGTATTATTGCCTGAACTGCGAAACCAGGCACGGGCTGGGATCTAGCGACACGCCGTTCATCTGCAACGCCCAGTATTCATCGGGAGAGGACAGTATCGACAGTACCATCCAGGGAACCACCCGAAGGGCGGCACACCATCAGGTCTATGTCGCCAACAACACGGGGAACACAAGGCGCAGAGGAGACGAGGACCATACCCCCCGTTCCAGCAGAAGGGCGAGTTTCGAGAACAGCGCCAGCAACCACGATAGCGATTATACCATCGCAGACGAGGAGTGGGCAGCAGCGAGGGCAGCAGTACTCAACAACACGCCGCTCCCCGCAGGGACTTCGGTTGGAACCCTCAATGCTTACCGCTCCATACTAGAGAAAAACCGGGAGCACTTGTCGAAAGAGCAAGCCACCCTCGAGAGACGCCTATCCGCGGCAGACCGATCCAGTGAAAGGCGAAGGGGCTCGCAAGGAAGCGCCTCCCGAAACACTCAGGGAGCAGGCAAGCATCGGTCAAGGATGTCCAGGCTTTCGGAAGATGACGCCAGAGAGATAACATCGAATCTGACTAAATCCTTTATGACCACGGATACCGCGGGCATGTCACGGCCGAAAACCGTTGCAGGAGCAACAGCCAACCTCGCCGCTTACCTCATCAACCAGCGCCCCGAAGGATCTATGGCTCAAGCTCACCGAGGTGCCCTCGAAAGTCTCGCGATATTGGGGAACAACCTAGTCCCGCAAAAGGAAAGGACTATGGTCCAAGGCAGTGGGTCAAAACATCATGCGAGAGATGCTCGGGACGAGATCACCCAGAGCAGGATCGACAAAGCAAGGCAACGACGCGCCACTAGGAAGGACGACGACAGCGATTCTTCGGATGAAGACCAGGAGTACGACGGCGAACTCAGGGGAGCCGACTGTCTAAGTTACAAGATACGCGAAGCAATGCCGCCCAAAAAGTTTAAGCCTACCCCTACCGACGCTGCCAAGTACGATGGGCAGCAAGAACCAAGATCCTGGATAGATGACTACCTGCAGACAGTGATCCTGCACAAAGGAAACCAGATAGCGGCAATGCAATGCTTACAGCTTTAATTGAAGGATTCAGCGCGGGCCTGGCTACGGGGGCTGCCGAAAGGTTCTGTCAAATCATGGGACGACCTAGTAGACGCCTTCGTTGCCAACTTCCAAGCAACATACAAGAGGCCCGTCGGGATCGAAGAGCTATGGAATTGTCGGCAGAAGCAGAAGGAGTCGATGCGTTCGTACATCGGGAGATTCACAAAGCTCTTGAATGCTGCCGAAGACGTATCTGTCGACAGAGCAATCGACGCTTTCAGCGACGGCGTCCAGCGGGAAAGTTACATAGAAGAACTCGGGCGCAAAAAGCCAAAAACCATAACCAAATTAATGGAAATCGCCAACAGCTGGGCTGATGGTGAGGACAACGTACGAAGACCACGGCAGCATAGTGATGATGAAGACGATGACCAGCCGAAGCACGAATCGGGTGGCCGAAGGGATCGTCATAAGAGAAGGAAAACCCGCAACTACGACGATAATAATCTGGTAGCAGCAGGGTATGCCGATCGGCAAGACGATCGAGACGACAGGAACGATGGTAACCGGAACAACTCTGGGAACCGTGGTAACTATAAACCACGACAGCAGAGGACTCCCGAACTACCCTACGCTGAACAGGTCAACGCCCCTTGTTACCTGCATTCGTATGTCGATTCCAAGGACGGCAAAACGAAGTCGAGTCACCTGCTCAGGGACTGTCGGCAGTTCCTTGACATGCACAAACTCATCCAGCAGTCAGGCCAGCAACAGCTACCACCACCACCCCCACCTCCACCGCAGCATCAAGTCCAGCAGGCTCAACCCCATCAACCCAACGAGGCATTCCCACCACCACGTGGGCAGATGAGCATGATCCACAGGACAGGTGTTTCGAAAAGAGAGATGAAGAAGCTCACCCGAGAGATCAATTTGGCAGAAAGCATCATGGCAAACATCCCCGAGTACGTCGAGTGGTCTTCTCATAGCATTACGTTCAGTCGAGCAGATCACCCGATGACCATACCAAAACCAGGACACGCCGCCCTGGTAGTCGAAGCGCAAATTGGGGGGTTCAAGATGAGCAAAGTATTTATGGATGGCGGAAGCGGGCTAAACCTGATATTCGTCGACACAATCAGGAGTATGGGGATCACCATGAGCATGCTGGCAGAAACAGACACCTGCTTCCACGGGATCCTTCCAACCGCACCGGGACACTCTCTTGGCAAAGTCTACCGGTAGAGCCGATAATTTCAGGAAGGAAAAAATCGAGTTTGAAGTGGTGAACTGGGAATCACAGTATCACGCTATACTCGGGAGACCAGCGTATGCCAAGTTCATGGCTGTGCCACATTATGCATACCTCAAGCTGAAAATGCCTGGGAACAATGGGACAAACATCACAGTCTATGGAAGTTTTTCACGCTCGGACAATTGTGATCGCGACTTTCAGAGGATTGCTGCAAAGTTTGGGCCACAGCGAGAAATCGTCGGCCCTCCGCCCAAGCTGTCCTTACGAGAGATCAAGGAAGAAAAAGATGGCAGGGAAACCAAGAAGAAGCCAGCCGCTCTCGCCCTCAACGCTTCGGCAGCAGAAGCTTCGGCAGCAGAAGCCTCGGCAGCAAAGGGCTCGGCAGTTGACGGCACAGAAGGCCTAGAAGATAGCAAGACGATGGCAACCACCGCTCAAACCCTTGATGAAACCAGCAACGCTGCGGCAACTACTAACGCGGTGAAGAAGCCAGAAGAAGAGAAGAACCCCTTCCTTGCCTAAGCAGTTTACTAGCCTTTATTTTGTTCTTCCTTTATTATAAACAGGGCTTTTCCCTTTTCGCCCTCTAGCATCGTGCTTACCTTATTAATAAGAACTTAAGCTTCGATTCTTTGTTAAGCATTGCAGTAACTACAAACTTATAAGCCCCATCACTATGCAAACATAGTACAGGGCAGAAGATCGTGCTCCAAAAAGCCTCTACGAGTGCTAAAACGACGTTGACCTTTCCCTCTGCTATAGATGCCTCTACGAGTGCCGAAAACAACAAGAGTGTGGAAACACACATAAACAACAACCCACGTTCGATATTTTACTTATGGAAATATCAAAGAACAACGGGCTCATCGGCAGAATCACTACACCCGAAATATTCGGGAGTGCCTGTCGAAATTTAAAACGGTTGAAAGCAAAGTTGCGCATACAACAGGTTTAGCAAGACCTGCAACACGAGCTGATCACTCACATGATTTGCTAGCCAACCAATATACATACACCTAAAACGAGCAACTAAGATTCGCTCAAAACTTGCCAACGGCAATAACATGGTAAAAGTACATATGCATGTATCTACCAAACGAGAGGGCATCATTACATAATCCAGACACTTGGATAAAGTAGCCAAATTCTCTATTTACAAAACGGACATTAAATACCTGAAATCACCCTTGTGGAGTTCCTATTTCTTCAGGTACCCTTGAGTCTTCCTCGAGTCTGTCGACAACTATGTTGGCAGGCAACAATACCTTCGGGTACAACGCCTCCAGGTCTCCAGTAGCGTTGGCAATCGACAGCAAACCTGCCGAAGGATAACGGGCAAGTACAAGGGCAAGTGTAAACCTGGCCCCTGCAAAAACTTACGCGCGTACCAACTCTCGGACCTTCTTGGCATTACCAAATTCAGACATCAAAGCAAGGAGAGTTGGAGGAACTGCGTTCAAGGGAAACATTGTCTTCCAAACCACCCTCATAGCCTTATAGCACTTGTCAAAAAAGGTATGAACCTGCTGAACCCGATCCTGAAAACGCGCGACAGCCGAAGCCTTCGAGTGCTCCCGCCAGAAAAATCTCTTCGGATGAGGATAGCTGGGTCAATGCATTCACACGTTCGTGAATCCGTTTGTTCTCCTCTGCACGGTTCAGAGCTATGACTGGCACAGAAGTAAGCAAAGGATCAGATAACATTCTATCAATCAAAGGGCGCAGAGATCAAAGGACTCACAGTTCAAGCTCTCGGTAGCCTTATGCAGCTCAGTAAGAGCATACCGCTCTACGTCGGCTGCAATCTCGCTCTTCTTGTTGACAATTGCCGCCAAGGCGTAAGTGCTGCGCAGGTCCTTCTCCATCTGCGTGATCCGATCCTTCATTCGTTGGACCCGATCACCTTCGGGAAGAACGCCCGAAGAGTCATCAACAAACGAGGACACCGGAAAAACCTGCAGGCAACAACGTCAAAAGGATGACGGTCATGGACAAATCCAGCATCCAACATAACTCCCATCGGGAGAGGTACAAGAAATTCCTATCAGGAGAAGTACAAATGAAGATATTATGACAAAAGTATGTTGGCAACATTGCCAGCACAAGTGTTCATTACAAACTTGAGTTCTCGCAACAGAATAATGTTTCATACTAGCCCAAGGATAAAATTGTTACAATAATCAAGGAGCCCGAGTCTGAGTCGACAGGCTGGGGCCAACCGATGTTTTTCTTGACGAAACTAAATTAAGGAGCTGACGAGCACAAGTACGGGCAGGCGCCATAAAGGCACTTAAGTCAACAAACTGCCCATCTTTCTCTTTCGGCAGCTCCTTAGTCATTTCTTCGATGTCAGCCTTAAAGCCATAACCCATCATAAGTTGGAAGGCAAGGAGGGCACCATAGGTACGCGAGGTACGCTTGAATACCTCAATGACCTCCTTGGTGTCGACTGCGAAGGCGTCAATCAGCTGCCCCAGAGTATTCTCCTGCTTGGCCTTGGGGAATATCATCGAATGCATCCGCGTCAGAGCACCCTTCCCCTTGTCAAGAAGCTCCCGGGTAAGTTGGTGGGCGGCGAGAACCGTCGACACACCATTTGCTGGGTAATTGCTCGGAATTTTGTCCAAGGCAGTAGCAGGGATGCTGGCGGCTTCTGCGAGAAATTAAAGGAAATCGTTGACGAAGAAGCAGATCCATAAAATGTAATAATCAACAAGGGATATAGGAACTTACCAAGTAGGGCCAAGGCGGATTGACGGAGGAGTTCGTCCTTTTCTACCGCCCGAGCTTCCTCCTCCTTCAGCCGCTCCTTCAGCTTGTTCAGATCTTCTTTCAGGGAGTCGACCTCCTGGCGAGCTACGGCGGCCTTTTTGATGGCGCCATCCAACTTTGAAGAGGAAGACTTAGCCTCCTCCTGCAGCCGAATTTTGTCCGCCTCCAGAGAGGTGAATTGAGAGGCGAAAGCCTCTAAAGAGGATATTACACCTCGTAGATCCTTGAAGAAAGGGAATGTTTTACAAAGACCATTAGGCAAAGACACATTCTAAAAAGATTCTTGCTAGACTCAACGAAGACTTACAGAAGGAGGAGCTGCGGCAGTAGCAGGAGCATCTTTCCCTTTGGAAAGGGAGGAGGCAGTCGATGCTTGCGCCGTGGGAGCCGCCTTGGGAGCCGAAGCTTCGGAAGCCGCGGCGGTTGGCAAGACAACGTCAGATCTGACCCTCTTGGGTGGAGGCTCAATGAAAGCATCGTCACTACAAGAAAGATTTGATCGTTCAAGTTATGAGAGAAATGTAAAAAGATCAAGAAGCTGAAAATAGTAAGAAGAAGGAAAAAAATAAACACTTACAGATCAAGGAGATCATCTTCATCGGCAAAGCCGCCGATTGATATCTTCATAGGTGGAGCCCTGATCTCTTCCACAGCTGCATTAACAAAGGCACCATGATCAGCGTCATCATCGCGCACTGATCCCTCTGTGTCGCAAGTTTCACCGGCTGATGGGGGGAGATTGGCATGAGCAGTTTCAGAATTTATCGGGTCATCATGATCGCTTGATGGGTTTGTATGCTCAACAGTACGAGAGTCAACGGGTTCTGAAGAGCCTCTTCCTTCGGAAGTGTCATTTGGCAAGTTATGTAAGCCCTCGAAGGCTACAAGGGTCTGTCGAAGAAAAGACAAATGAGGATAATAGTGATAAATGTCGATAGCAGTATAACAAGAATTCAAGGAGGGAAATTACCTCTGGTGGTGGATGATCGGCATCGAAAGGAGTATATGGGGACATCAGTGGGATCGAGTCTTCTTGACTAAAGAAAGTGAGGCGACGGACTTCATCGAGCAGCTCTTTTTCCGACAGTTCGGCAGCATTAATTCTAGTCTCATCCTTTAGACCTGAGTACAACCACATTGGGCGAACCCTAGCCATGACTGGTTGGAACCGACGTTTCAGAAACACTGCCGCTACCTCGGTGCCGACCATGGTTTGCCCGTCAGCCTCCTTGATCCGAAGGAATCTGGCAAATAATTCGTCGGCTGCTACTTTTTCGTCGGGAGAGAGAACATTCTTCCAGGAATTCTTAGGCTTGGCCTCAAGGACGTCGACAAAGCGAGGAAGCTGAGATTCGGGTGATGAGGAATCCTTGATATAGAACCACTTCAATCTCCACCCTTGCACGGACTCTCTCATTGGGAAATTGAAGTAATTGACATCCGAACGAGCTACAAATCCTACTCCTCCGGTGACAAAAGATCCATTGCTACTGCTGTATCTCTTCACATAGAAGATCTTTTTCCATAACCCAAAATGAGGCTCAACGCCCAGATATGCTTCGCAGAGGGTGATGAACACAACAACGTGAAGGATTGAGTTGGGAGTGAGTTGCCATAGTTGGATTTCGTAAGTTTGCAGGAGATGGAGGAGGAATTCGTGAACAGGAAGTGAAAGGCCTCGGTACAAGAACGACAAGAACATCACGGTAAAACCGGCAGGAGGGTTAGGTCGAGAAATCGCACCTGGAAAGATCACATTCCCCTCATCGGAGGAGATCAATCCCAAGCTTTGGGATCTCTTTTCGTCGCGCTTGGCGACGGTCGAGGCTATCCAATCACCGGGCCTGGCTGCTGAGCTTGGTGGCGCCGGCGGCGCCGGAGCTGGGGGAGGAGCGCTCGGGGTGCCTTCCTTCGAAAGGATCAAGGAAGGTTTGGCGGCGGCGCCTCCGCTCGTCGAGCTGGCGGCGGCGCTGGGGATCTTCTTCTTCACCATCGCGAGATCTGGGAGAAATCGCAAGACAGTGGTGGCGGCGCGAGCGATTGTGGACAGGAGAAGAAAAAGAACGGCAAGGAGATGAATGAAGGAGAGTGATAGGGATTTTTATCTCTTGGGGAACTTAAGGAAGGCTTCGTATTGTTAATGGGCCTTTTCTCCAGTTAATGATTGCGGGAATCGAGGAGGTGCCTCGTTGACCGTGTAAAGAGGAGCAGGAATCGCTCGAAAACAGGGCTGACAGGTCGTGTCTTATCAGTCAAAATCAAGGGGACAGAAAAACGTCATCAATGACGTCATGAAGAATGATTGCATACGAAGAGATAAGAAAGTATTGGGTGATTGACTTGAGCCTATGCACGGATTGCGAGCATCCGTACCTAGGCTCGGGGGCTACTCCCATCGGGAGCGCGGAATGCGCACCCGATAAAACTTTTTTCGCACTCCAGGATCATGCCCGGGGACTTGATTCTGCGTAGGGTAACGTTGTTTTGCCATCGGCAGTTAACCAACAGAAGTTGGGCACGTTATTCGTTATCCCTTGCATAAAGAAAATGTATCGGATGGGCTACAAAGACTTGCAGGAAAAAAGCTTCGGCATAAGAAAATGTTCGAGTAGTACAACTTGAGTCTACGCACGGATTGCAAGCATCCGTACCTAGACTCGGGGGCTACTCCCATCGGGAGCGCTGACGCGCACCCGATAGAAAATGAAAGACAGAGGAAATGCAAGAATGACCAAGGAGAAGGACTTCGGAAGAAGACATGCTTTAGTCTCTACCCGAACTATGTTCGGCTAGACACTCGGGGGCTACTGACGTGGGCATTACCCTTCGGGTAACCAATGTTGTTCTACCCTACGTGGCCCAACTGGAGGCCCATGAAGGTACTCGATGGCCAGATGGGCCACTAGGACGGTGCGACGGAAAATTACTTGAAGTACAAGACACGGAGAAGCCGAACAAGTAAAGTTTAGAGATAGATCTACTGTAAACCTAGTCGTACTCGATTAGACCTCTCGAGACCTGGCTTCCTATATAAAGGCCAGGAGAGGGGCTATCGAGGGACACAATCAATCTTAGCAATAATAGCCAACAGAAGCTTAGAACTAGGTGTCCCTAGCAACTAGCATCTCGACGAGATCACAGCCGAACTATTCGGCACCCCATTGTAACCTGTTTTCATCATAATCAAAGAACATATAGGCAGGACGTAAGGGTTTTACCTCATCGAGGGCCCCGAACCTGAGTAAATCGCTCTCCCCGCTTGTCTGTGTAACGATGTCTCGTGTCAGCTTGCAGGATTCCATCAACCCTAAGCCCCTATCGGAGGGCATTGCCGAGGAGCACCCTCGACACCAGGGAGTTTGCCTTTTTACCCGGAACCACACCATGAAATTCAGTGGTGCTGTGCTTCAGCTGTTCCTTGGTAAGGTTCATCCTCTTCAGAGTATCCAGGTACATGATGTTCAAGCTAGCTCCGCCATCCATAAGGCACTTGGAGAAGTCATACCCGTCGATGCGGGGACTCACAACCAGAGCGTAGCATTCTTTGGGGATGACAGTCGGATGATCCGACCTGTCAAAGGTGCACGCTTTCTCCGACCACTTGACATACTGCGGCACAGCCGAAACTGTGGCGTTCAAGAGCCGGAGCGCCGATTTCTTGGCCCGGACTGTTGGGGTTCCGAGGAAGGTGTGGTAAGCTCCGACACTCTTTTTCCCGAAGGGGTTGGACTTGTTAGCTGCGGTACCCTCTTTGGGATCCGGCGAAGCGTCACCTTCGTCCATTGCCTCGGAACTGTCCTCTTCTTTGTCCTTGTTCTTTCCCTTGCCTCCTTTGCCACGAGGGCGGTGCTTCCGGGCTCGCTTGTATCCTGCTTCCGGGTCAGTTTTGAGATCATTGACCCACTTGCAGTTGCGGTTGGTGTGTGTGGATTTGCCCGTAGCCGGATCCAGATGGGCTAGGCACGGCATATCCCTGTACTCTTCGTACGTTTGGGGAGCGCAGGTTCCGGCAGCAGTGACTTCTTCAGCTCGCTGTTGGCCCCGGCCAGCTCCACCACCTCGTCCGCGGCCTCTTCCGCCTCCGGGACCTCCGCGTTGGAACATCATGGCGACCATGTTGGATCCTCCGCCCTTTTGGTCGTCGGAGGGGTTCTTCCGCTTGTTGATGTTGTTGCTGACGCCATTGTCACGTTTTTTTTGCTGGTGCAGGGGTATGGCAGTAGCCACGAGATCTCTGCCTACGTCATCATTGGCGGCAGTGTGATCGCTGGCGATGATAATCATCTCATCCAGTTTCAGCTTGTTTGCGTTAACCAAGCAGGTAAGCTTGTGCCGCAACAACCCTCCTCTCTGCAAGCCACCTATGAAGGCATGCATAGCTGTGCGGTTATCCACGTTCTCGCACTCGTTTCTAGTTGCCAACCATCGGGTGAGGAAGCTTCTAGATGTTTCTCCTTTCTTATGGATACATGCCTGTAGATCGCTTGTAGTGGCAGGTCTTTTGTAGGTGCCTCTGAAGTGAGCCTCGAAGGTGTTCTTCAGGTCAAACTAGCAAAAGATAGAGTTCTTCTCGAGGTCGCTGAGCCAAACACGAGCTGAACCTATCAGGTACAACTGGATCATGCGGCAGGCTATGTTAGGGGTTCCTCCGGCAAAGGTTACTGCATTGTAGTAATCCTCTATCCAGGTATCCGGCCTTTCGCTGCCATCATAGTGCTTCAGGTTTCCGGGTAGCTTCAGGTTCAAGCCTTTTGGCGTTGGTTCCTCTCGAATCATCCTGCCAAAGCACTTTGGGCCGATGTAGTCAGTTTTGTACTCATTGAGACGTTCCCGTGCGTCGCGCGGGCCTCCGCCAGGGGTTTTTGAGCGAGAGCGGGACCTCCGGCCTCCGCCTCTGCCTCCACCTCCGCCTCCACTGGGTGGTGGTGAGGGAGATCTGCGAGGGGGCCCGTGGGATCTCCTGCTTCCGCCTTTAGATTCCCGACGCTCTTCCCACGGCTGACTCCGGCTTCGGTGGCTTCGTTCATCTCGGTGACGATCGCCTCCGTCGTTCCGGCTTCTGCGTGGCTCGGGCTCGTGCTCCTCGTTCCGGCTCCTTCGGGGCGCAGGTTCTCGGTTGTTGTCGCGACTCCGGCGAGGCTCGGGCTCGCGCTCCGTGTTCCTGTTCCTTGGCGGCGGCACGTCGTCGCGGATGTTGATTCCACCGGGCCCATGGGGTCTGGTGTTTCCGGCTGGACTACGGCGGCGAGGTGGTGGCGGAGGACGCGGGACCCAAGGCAGAGGTGACGGGTTCCGATACTTATACTTGCCAGCATACATCGAGCCCTTTCCCTTTGCTGGGTCTTTCGGAGAAGAATCCGAAGGCACCGGGATTGGGTTCGGATGTTCCTTGGTCTTTCTCCTACGCTCTGTGGATCCGGTGCGTGATTCATCATCACCAAGCTGTTTGTCGTAGGCGTCCTTCTGCGCGGTAGATATGCAGTGATCCGGGTTGGATTCCAACCTGCGCGAAGTATCAGCCTTGCTCTGCTGCTTCATTGCTGAGGCAACAAGCGTGCGGACGTAGTTGATATCAATCTCCTCGTCCTTCTTTTTCAGGATCTCCGCAGCCTTTTTCATGTTATCTTTTGGAGTTGTGAATGGCCGCAGCTCCGAGGGAGTTGCGAAGGTGATCTTGCGAGGAGGAATAGCTTCCCGCCTGATCTTGTCGGCCTCCGCCTCGGCGTGGCTCATCTTGGCCTCCCAGTGCTTCCGGAGTTGCCTGACTTTTTCTAGCGATTCATCAATCTCACGATCTTTCTTTTGAAAGTGGGCTACCAAGTGCGCAGCTTCCTTCCTCTCATCCAGCATCGCAGCTGCGGTGTTGGCAAACTTCTTGGAGGTGGCCAGCATCTCCTTCCTTTTGGCTTCTAGAGCCTCCAGATCAGCGGCATCATCAGGAGTTATAGGTTTATCGAGGATGGCCGACTGCACGACCCTATCCATGCGTGCCTGCTCAACTATCGCTTCTGGGGACAAGACTTCTTTGCGCCGTCGTTCCCGTGATAACGGAGATCCTGCGTTGGATGGTCCTGGGTCGGAGGTGGTGTTTTCATCTTCTTCTTCCTGCTGATCCAGCGGTGCAACGATTGCGAGAACCTGCATAGGCTGGGCGGAATCCACTTCAGGTTGTTCACCGCCTCCGAGTTCTTTTAGCTTCAGTTGAACTCTTCCGTGTTCATGGAGGAGGCATCGTCAGCGTTTTCCTCGGTCTCGAGCTCCTTCGTTAGGCGGTTGTATTCTTCTGTGCCTATGGAGGAGGCATCGTCGGAAGTTGGGCTTAAATTACCGAGGATTGATTCCTCAGCGTTTCTGGCTTCCTCTTGTCCCGGAGCGTCGCTGTCTCCGACAGCCTCCTGCTGATCCGGAGCGTCGCTGTTTCCGGGTGCCTCAACCTGCATGGGGTCAGCTCCGCCCTCAGGAGGGGCAGCCCCTGTGGTATGGGCTAAGAAGTGCACGAAGTGACACCTCTGCTTCTCTAACACCTGGGAGACCCAGGCGGATCTGCATTGGTCTTCCACCGTGATTTCCTGCTCAGGGGCGGATTGGGTGGGTTTTAAAAAATTCAGATCTAAGGCGGAATCTTCCCTAGGAAGCTCCTGCGACTCAGATCGGATCTTCGCGACTGCGTCCTGCTCAGCGGCGGTCGCGTCAGCGTTACTTACCAGAGCGTTTCCGTCAGAATTGACGGTTTCGCCGATGAAGATGTGGATGCCGCCGATTGGGACGATGGAGAGTTTGACGGGGTCGGTCCTGGCCGGAATCCAGCACTCATCCGGAGGGACGATCGGAAAGTTTCCGGCGTAAAGAACACGCCCCACAACGATGGTGTCGTCGTAGCTTCCCATGGCGGAACCCTCCCGGTTCCGGCCTCCAGACGCCGCAGGCCCCACGGTGGGCGCCAACTGTCGTTGCTTAGTAGACGGTACCTCGGAGGAGGGATCCTCACGAGGGGAGAAGAAGTAGGGGCCATAGGGCGGAGTATCCTCGGGACGGTAGTACGCGAGTTACCCAGCTTCGGAACACCTGCACGGAGACAGGGCCTACAGCTGCTTGTCTGGTATTATCTGGGCGCTATCGCGTTGTTACAATGAGTTGTGGTTGTGCCTCTAGGGCTCCCAGGATCCGGCTTATAAAGGCGCATGGATCTAGGGTTTACACGGAGAGTCCTAGCCGGAATACAAGTTGCCTAACTACGGTACAATGTCTTGTCGTGTACGTCAAGGATCCGCCTTCCCTTCTACGTCGTACCAGATCCGGCTACCCTTAATGGGCCAAGCCGGATCCGACTTCCAATGTCGGTCCGGTGGATCCGGCTCCTTGTTCCTGGGCTGGTATTCATCCATCTTGATCTACAACATCTGGGCCGCCCGATGGGCCTCATGTCACCATCACCGTCTATAGGCCACCCGGGCTTGCCGGATCCATGCACTATCGATGGTACACCCATGAAGTATACCCACAACATATCTACTCCTATTCTTATCATAATCAAAGTCACTCATTTACATTACCTCCCCAACATCATGCTTTGGTCTACACACATGGATGTTGTGCATCTCTCTCATTGTTCACTTGTGTTTGGCAAGAATGGAGCCGGCCATGATTTGTGCATGTCAACTTTGGTCATCAATTCCTCTCTCTCTCTACTTTACTCCACCTTGGGAAGCCTCTCACTCTTTGTCCCTTCCCAATGCCACAAATAAATTCAACTTGGGTCAAATATCTCTTCCCCAAGCCAGCCACCCACCTTAGCCAATCAAAAAGGAGGCAGCCACCCCACTCCCTCTATAAAAACCCCTTGGCTGGCCACCCTCCTCCCATTTGCTCTCATTTTCTCCACTCTTCACTCCTTTCTCCACTCCCTCATACCTTTCTCCCCCTTCTTCCCCACGAGCTGCTGCTCCTCCTAGCTACCATGGCCGGCCATGGCCATGGAAACCATCCAAGAAGCAGCTCCCCTCCTCCCTCAAGCTCATCATCACCATGAGAGCATCCCTCTCCTTCTTCTCCCCAACCCTAGATGGTTTTCTCTCCTCTTCTTCTTCCTCCCTTGCTAAAATTGGATCTTGATGCAGGTGCATGTTGGTCCAAGCATGGAGAAGCTTGAGCTATCCTCGGATCTGAAGTTCTTGAGCAAAGTTCGTCCAAATCCCAGCAGTAATTCCTGCAATCTTGCTGTTTCAGATTCTGCATGATTTTGTAAAATCCGCCAAAACTCGTGTGCAGGTCCGCATCGAGTGATTCAAAGTTCCACAGATATATATTGAAAAGATCTACAACTTGGCGTTGGTCTCATCCTCAAATTCGTTACAGATTTTCCCGGTAAATAAAGTTCTGTAAACATGCAGATTCACTGTTTGTTAGATTTGTTCCGTGTTACAAAACCTTTTTGAGCAAACTCAACTGTGGGTGAAAGCCCTCTTCAATACCTTCATTTTGGCGTTGGTTTCACTTCGAATGACCTCCTGAAACTGAAATGGTTCACAGATCAAGATCTGGTCAGATCTGACTTTGTCGAATTAAACTAGAAGCTTGGAAACGAATTTTTAAATGAAACAAATTGGGTAAGAACCAGCTTTTCAATACCTTTCAGATGCAACTGACCTCATATTTGTCTGAATTATGTATGATTTTTGGTGAATTAAACTTGTTCTGTCTGTTCTGCAGACATGACTGTTAACTTTTAAATCACCAAAAATCCATCTGTGATCCTAATTGAGTGATTCCAATTTTGTAGGACTTCTGGATGTTTTCTTAATCATCTCAAACAAGTTTCAAACCTTTATCTGCTCTGTAAATCCAGAGATAAAGCAAATGGTAAAGACATGCAGTAACCTTGTTAATTCATTTATGAGAGTTTCAGAAACAATTTAAACTCAAATCCAATTGTGTATGCATCTCTATTTAAATATCATTCAAATGCCAGTGGTCTCATATTTTTAGGATTTTTCTACGATTTATGGCTTACAGATCTTGTTTTCTGTACAGTCAGATTCAAACAAATTCCTAAATTTGTAGGATTAATATCTTTGGGTGAATCCAATTGGGTTAGTCTTCTATTAGTACTGGCCATCTAGGAAAAATAGTGTTAGTATCTGTTCATGCATATTTGTTACTGTTAGTAATGTGTATGTGTGACATGGATTGTTGAAGCAAAACTTTTTGGTTTATTCAAAAACTTTAACCACCTCTTTGTATTAAAATTGGTCAACCAAATGTTTTATTCTTGCAAAACAAAACCTCTGCAACTTAACCTTAGTTCTATTATTTGGCTTAAGTTTTCAAATGGTGTGGCATATCATTTACTTCCTATTCTTGGGTAGTGTTATGTAAGACTTTATAAAATAGAGGAAATGATTTCCCGCTTTTCCAAAATGTTTCAAATTATAATATGAATGTTTGTGATGACAAACTAATGCACTTTTCCTCTTTATGATGTAATCTACCAGGGGATATTTGGTTTATGCCATGGTGATAACCGAGAGAGGCAATTGCTAAGCATGATACTCTCATACCTTTACTAGGTAAATAAAATGGGTTTTCTTTTAGTTGCTTTGTAGTATCTATAAGTCCTTAATATGGTAGCCTTAGTAAAGTGGTTAGCTTTGTTTGTTGATTGTTGCATGTTTGTTATGTTGGTGCAATGTGTTGATTGTGTTCCTTTTATATTTTCCGGCGATAGATGCGAACAATTCCGAAGGAGAGGAAGAGGTGGATCGGACAAGGATTTTATTTATATACTTGGAATTCTTATATGATGGAGTTGAATAAGTCCAGGGATAAATAAGCCAAGGCAAGCCATCTATTGATCTCTGATTGTGATGTCTCATTTTGATGTCACCTTGTGAGCATCTTGATTCTTTGTGTGTTGATCTCCTTATTGTTGTCATGCATGCTTGTTCTCAAGCATGGTAATCTTAGTGGTCATATCTTATGGTTGTCATAGTATGTGTTGGGATGCATGATGATCATGGCCATGCTATCCTATTTTGTTGACATACATGCTTACCCTAAGCATGTTAACCCTCTTAACAATTCACACTATACCCCTTTGTTAGTATAGTGGTAGTCACATCATGAACTTGGTATACTCTCAAATTGAGATGGGTATGCCTAACCACCTTAGGTGTGTCAATTATTGTTGATCACCATCACTTACATTAGTGTTGGTTGGGTTCACACCACAAATCTGAAATCATACTCCCTCTTGTGATGTCAACATGCATGCTTACCTTAAGCAAGTATGACCTTGATATTCCACCCCTATCGACTCCGTATGAGCATGACGCTTATCATCACGGCCATATGGTGTGCTAGTTACATCATGGAACTTTAGGTTGGGAACCCCTCAAGGTTTACCTTGTTGTAAAAGTTTTGAGAAAACCTTGGGTGAGTCGACCTTACCCGAGTGTATGGTTTATGAAAGGAAAGGATCTTGACAAAGATGGTTGGAAAGAGGAATGTGTGTGTGACTTGGGTTTTTGAGAAAAACGACACACGTTTCTTTGTATTCGCCCGGAACAACTAAACCGCGCAACCACATTACCCCAACATGGGCACGGGGCTTAGCCCTAGTTTGTTGAAGCTGGCATGAGACACCTTCACAACTCTCTAGGAGGGTCACGATGACCTCTGACGCCGGGTTGCGCTCTGAAGAGGCAATACATTGTAGTTGTCTATAGCCGGACGATTACTGAGGGTCTTCCGTCGTGGCGCCGGAGATACGCTCAAAAAGGAGGTATGCAGCCGGGGTGCCGGGAAGGGTTAAGCCCGCAGGGAAGGACTCATGTCAGGGGAAATAAGCGAAAGGTTATGTCCGAGTTTCTGTCATGGCATAGTTGATATGCAGGGAGGATGCCCACATGATAGACTCGCGGATCTTGTGGGGAAAGTGCGCAAACTCTGCAGAGTAAAATCTATTCGAATAGCCGCATCCGCGGTCATGGACGGTTGGAATGGCCGTTACCGAGCTGTGTCGAGTTTTGTTTTAGAAATGCTTTACAAAGAAAGTGAGAAAGTGCTTGATGTACCGTAAGGGTATGGGGAAAGATTGTGTCGACCATATGGAGATGGTCGGGGAGGAAAAGTGATATAAATTGGGTTACCCCATCCTAGTGTTTTCATGTTGAGGAACTCTTCTGAAGTATCTTCTTCAACAAAGATATAGAGATGTCATAGAACCCTCTTAGTGTCCCCATCAACTGAGATGTTGGGATGCTATATCCACAAGAGAAACTACTTCTCTTCTTCATGCTATTTCCACAAGAGAAATTAGCTCTTCCCCCTTGTCATCCTAGATTAGCACTTGTTATCTTGCACTCTTGCAAAGTACCTTCGTGATGGTTTGCGAGTACAATTCCATTGTACTCACGGCTTTGTCCCTGGCTATTTACTTGGCCAGACTTGGAGGAATTCGACAGATGAAGAAGGAGTTGACGACGTCTATGCGAGCTAGGAACGTCTTCCCAGTCAGTTGCCTGTAGGGTTATGGCAGATGACTTGGGCTCTACGCTGATTGAAGTGATTTCCGCGACTCTGATGATTAGATTAGGCCCTTCGAGGCTATTATGTAAAGATTGGTCATGTGACCTCATTTTAATTTTCTTATTCTGTTTTGTAATGGATGATGTAATTTGATATCAGTTCGGTTATGTGTTCACGGCGCACTGATCATGGGATCGTGAACTGTATACATAACAGGGTATTTCGGACAGTTGGTCCGGGGTCCCCACAATACGAGTACACCGTAATGTCCTTTGGACTTATCAATGTTCCTGCCTACTTCATGAACCTCATGAACAAAGTCTTCATGGAGTACCTCGACAAGTTTGTCGTGGTGTTCATTGATGATATTCTAGTTTACTCCAAAACCGAAGAAGAGCATGAAGAGCATCTGAGACTTGTTCTGGGTACACTAAGGGAACATCAACTCTATGCCAAGTTCAGTAAGTGCCAATTCTGGCTCAAGGAAGTTGGATTTCTTGGCCATGTCCTATCAGCCGGAGGACTTTCTGTCGATCCCTCTCTAATCAAATCCATCATGGAACGCCAACCCCCTAAGAACCCAACCGAGGTAAGATCCTTCCTCGGATTGGCAGGATACTACCGCAAGTTTGTAGAAGGATTCTCAAGCATCGCCAAACCAATGACCCTACTACTTAAGAAAGATAAAAAGTTTGAATGGACTGACAAGTGCGAAGAGAGTTTCCAAGAGCTCAAGAAGCGACTTGTCTCTGCCCCCATCTTAATAATGCCCAACGTCACCAAAGACTTCGTGATCTACTGTGACGCGTCCAAGCTTGGTCTTGGAAGTGTCTTGATGCAAGAAGGCAAAGTGATCGCCTATCTATCCTAACAACTTCGACCCCATGAGGTGAACTACCCAACCCATGATCAAGAGTTAGCCGCCGTAGTTCATGCTTTCAAAACTTGGCATCACTATCTCATTGGAAACCGGTGTGATATCTACACCGATCACAAGAGCCTCAAGTAAATCTTCACTCAGAAAGAGTTGAACATGCAACAATGAAGATGGATTGAACTGATAAAGGACTATGATCTCAATATCCATTACCATCCTGGAAAGGCGAACGTAGTCGCCGATGCCCTCAGTAGAGAACCTTGCTCTCTCAATGCCCGTCTGAAAACTGAACAACCTTTGCTATACCAAGAGTTTGAAGAATTTGGTCTAGAGCTGGTTAGTCATGGTTTCTTAGCCGCGATGGAGGCCAGACCTACCTTGCAGGATCAGATTAAGGAGGCACAGATAGGCCACGAAAGTATTGAAGGAATCAAACACCGTATGGGAAAGGAAACAGTGGCTGGATTTTCCATTGACTCAGAAGGAGTTCTGTGGTACAACGGACGTCTATGCGTTCCGAGTATTCTAGACCTAAAGAATTTGATTATGGAGGAAGCTCACAATACCCCCTACTCTACTCACCCTGGAGGAACCAAAATGTATCAGGATCTGAAAGACACCTTTTGGTGGCACGGAATGAAGCGGGACATTGCCTTCTTTATCGCCATATGTGATATCTGTCAGAAGGTTAAGGCAGAACACCAACGCCCCGCTAGACTTCTCCAACCTTTGCAAATTCCCGAATGGAAGTGGGAAGAAGTGGGAATGGACTTTATCACAGGTCTTCCCAGATCCAGTCGAGGACACGATTCGATATGGGTAATAGTATACCGTCTCACAAAAGTCGCTCACTTCTTGCCAGTCAAAACCACCGATCATGGGAGAAAGTTAGCAGATCTCTACATCTCTCGAATAGTTAGTCTTCATGCTGTTCCCAAGACTATCGTATCTGACCGAGGCACTCAATTCACTTCCCGATTCTGGAAGAAGCTTCATGAAGCTATGGGTACAAAGCTATCTTTCGACCGCCTA
>NC_061511.1:107592202-107620318 GCF_022539505.1 Lolium rigidum
TAATAAGTCTTGCATGAGAGTTAACTCATAAAGCAATAAATCAAAGTAAAGGTATTGAAGCAACACAAAGGAAGATTAAGTTTCAGCGGTTGCTTTCAACTTGTAACATGTATATCTCATGGATAACTATCAACATAGAGTAATATAACAAGTACAATATGCAAGTATGTAGGAATCAATGCACGGTTCACACAAGTGTTTGCTTCTTGAGGTGGAGAGAGATAGGTGAACTGACTCAACATAAAAGTAAAGAGAATGGTCCTTCAAAGAGGAAAGCATCGATTGCTATATTTGTGCTAGAGCTTTTATTTTGAAAACATGAAACAATTTTGTCAACGGTAGTAATAAAGCATATGAGTTATGTAAATTATATCTTACAAGTTGCAAGTCTCATGCATAGTATACTAATAGTGCCCGCACCTTGTCCTAATTAACTTGGACTACCGGATCTTTGCAATGCACATGTTTTGACCAAGTGTCACAATGGGGTACCTCCATGCCGCCCGTACAAAGGTCTAAGGAGAAAGCTCGCATTTTGGATTTCTCGCTTTTGATTATTCTCAACTTAGACATCCATACCGGGACAACATGGACAACAGATAATGGACTCCTCTTTAATGCATAAGCATGTGGCAACAATTATTATTCTCATATGAGATTGAGGATATGTGTCCAAACTGAAACTTCCACCATGAATCATGGCTTTAGTTAGCGGCCCAAAGTTCTTCTCTAACAATATGCATGCTCCAACCATGAAGGTGGTAGATCTCTCTTGCTTCGGACAAGACGGACATGCATAGCAACTCACATGATATCCAACAAAGAATAGTTGATGGCGTCCCCGTAAACATGGTTATCGCTCAACAAGCAACTTAATAAGAGATAAAGTGCATAAGTACATATTCAATACCACAATAGTTTTTGAGCTATTTGTCCCATGAGCTATATATTGCAAAGGTGAATGATGGAATTTTAAAGGTAGCACTCAAGCAATTTACTTTGGAATGGCGGATAAATACCATGTAGTAGGTAGGTATGGTGGACACAAATGGCATAGTGGTTGGCTCAAGTATTTTGGATGCATGAGAAGTATTCCCTCTCGATACAAGGTTTAGGCTAGCAAGGTTATTTGAACAAACACAAGGATGAACGGTACAGCAAAACTCACATAAAAGACATATGGTAAACATTATAACACTCCATACCGTCTTCCTTGTTGTTCAAAACTCAATACTAGATGTTATCTAGACTCTAGAGAAACCAAATATGCAAACCAAATTAGCAAGCTCTAAGTATTTCTTCATTAATGGGTGCAAAGTATATGATGCAAGAGCTTAAACATGAGCACAAAAATTGCCAAGTATCAAATTATCCAAGACATTTTAGAGTTACTACATGTATCATTTTCCAATTCCAACCATATAACAATTTAACGAAGAAGAAACTTCGCCATGAATACTATGAGTAGAACCTAAGGACATATTTGTTCATATGCAACAGCGGAGCGTGTCTCTCTCCCATAAAGTGAATGCTAGGATCCATTTTATTCAAACAAAACAAAAAACAAAAACAAACCGACGCTCCAAGCAAAGTACATAAGATGTGGCCGAATAAAAATATAGTTTCAGGGGAGGAACCTGATAATGTTGTCGATGAAGAAGGGGATGCCTTGGGCATCCCCAAGCTTAGACGCTTGAGTCTTCTTAATATATGCAGGGGTGAACCACCGGGGCATCCCCAAGCTTAGAGCTCTCACTCTCCTTGATCATATTGCATCATACTCCTCTCTTGACCCTTGAAAACTTCCTCCACACCAAACTCGAAACAACTCATTAGAGGGTTAGTGCATAATAAAAATTCACATGTTCAGAGGTGACACAATCATTCTTAACACTTCTGGACATTGCATAAAGCTACTGGACATTAGTGGATCAAAGAAATTCATCCAACATAGCAAAAGAGGCAATGCGAAATAAAAGACAGAATCTGTCAAAACAGAACAGTCCGTAAAGATGGATTTTATTAGGCCACCAGACTTGCTCAAACGAAAATGCTCAAATTGAATGAAAGTTGCGTACATATCTGAGGATCATGCTCGTAAATTGGCGTAATTTTCTGAGCTACCTACAGGAGATAGACCCAGATTCGTGACAAGCAAAGAATTCTGGAACTGCGCAGTAATCCAAATCTAGTACTTACTTTTCTATCAAAGACTTTACTTGGCACAACAAAACATAAAACTAAGATAAGGAGAGGTTGCTACAGTAGTAAACAACTTCCAAGACACAAATATAAAACAAAAATACTGTAGTAAAAACATGGGTTGTCTCCCATAAGCGCTTTTCTTTAACGCCTTTCAGCTAGGCGCAGAAAGTGTAACTCAAGTAACATCGAGAGATGAAGCATCAACATCATAATTTGTTCTAATAATAGAATCATAAGGTACCTTCATTCTCTTTCTAGGGAAGTGTTCCATACCTTTCTTGAGAGGAAATTGATATTTAATATTACCTTCCTTCATATCAATAGTAGCACCAACGGTTCAAGAAAAGGTCTTCCCAATATAATGGGGCAAGATGCATTGCATTCAATATCCAAGACAACAAAATCAACGGGGACAAGGTTATTGTTAACCATAATATGAACATTATCAACTTTCCCCAAAGGTTTCTTTTTAGCATTATCAGCGAGATTAACATCCAAATAACAGTTTTTCAATGGTGGCAAGTCAAGCATATCATAGACTTTTTTAGGCATAACGTAAATACTTGCACCAAGATCACATAAAGCATTACAATCAAAATCTTTGATTCTCATTTTAATGATGGGCTCCCAACCATCCTCTAGCTTTCTAGGAATAGAAGTTTCAAGTTTTAGTTTCTCTTCTCTAGCTTTTATGAGAGCATTTGTAATATGTTTTGTGAAAGCCAAATTTACAGCGCTAGCATTGGGACTCTTAGCAAGTTTTTGTAAGAACTTTATAACTTCAGAGATGTGGCAATCATCAAAATCTAAATCATTACAATCTAAAGCAATGGGATTATCATCCCCAAGGTTGGAAAAAATTTCAGCAGTTTTATCACAAGCAGTTTCAGCAGTTTTAGCAGTTTCAGGTAGTTTTGCGCGCTTTGCACTAGGAGTAGAAGCATTGCCAACACCAATTATTTTACCATTGATAGTAGGAGGTGCAGCAACATATGAAGAATCAACATTACTTGTGGTGGTAATTGTCCAAACTTTAGCTACATTTTCCTTTTTAGCTAGTTTTTCATTTTCTTCTCTATCCCACCTAGCTCGCTAGCTCAGCCATTAATCTTATATTCTCATTAATTCTAACTTGGATGGCATTTGCTGTAGTAACAATTTTATTTTCAATATCCCTATTAGGCATAACTTTCGATTTCAAAAGATCAACATCGAGGCAAGACTATCAACTCTAGAAACAAGAATATCAATTTTATTGAGCTTTTTCTCAACAGATTTGTTAAAGGCAGTTTGTGTACTAATAAATTCTTTAAGCATGGCTTCAAGTCCAGGGGTGTATTCCCATTATTGTTGTAAGAATTCCCATAAGAATTAGCATAACCGTTACCATTATTATAAGGATATGGCCTATAGTTATTACTAGAATTGTTCCGATAAGCATTGTTGTTGAAATTATTATTTTTAATGAAGTTTACATCAACATGTTCTTCTTGGGCAACCAATGAAGCTAATGGAACATTATTAGGATCAACATTAGTCCTATCATTCGCAAGCATAGACATAATAGCATCAACCTTATCATTCAAGGAAGAGGATTCTTCAACAGAATTTACCTTCTTACCTTGTGGAGCTCTTTCCGTGTGCCATTTAGAGTAATTAACCATCATATTATCAAGAAGCTTTGTTGCTTAACCAAGAGTGATGGACATAAAGGTACCTCCAGCAGCTGAATCCAATAAATTCCGCGAAGAAAAATTTAGTCCTGCATAGAAGGTTTGGATGATCATCCAAGTAGTCGATCCATGGGTTGGGCAATTTTTAACCAGAGATTTCATTCTTTCCCAAGCTTGAGCAACATGTTCATTATCTAATTGTTTGAAATTCATTATGCTACTCCTCAAAGATATAATTTTAGCAGGGGGATAATATCTACCAATAAAAGCATCCTTGCATTTATTCCAGGAATCAATACTATTCTTAGGCAGAGATAGCAACCAATCTTTAGCTCTTCCTCTTAATGAGAAAGGAAACAATTTTAATTTTATAATATCACCATCTACATCTTTATACTTTTGCATTTCACATAGTTCAACAAAATTATTGAGATGGGCAGCAGCATCATCAGAACTAACACCATAAAATTGCTCTCGCATAACAAGATTAAGTAAAGCAGGTTTAATTTTAAAGAATTCTGCTGTAGTAGCAGGTGGAGCAATAGGTGTGCATAAGAAATCATTATTATTTGTGCTAGTGAAATCACACAACTTAGTATTTTCAGGGTTGGCCATTTTAGCAATAGTAAATAAAGCAAACTAGATAAAGTAAATGCAAGTAAACTAATTTTTTTTTGTGTTTTTGATATAGCAAACAAGACAGCAAATAAAGTAAAGCTAGCAACTAATTTTTTTGTGTTTTGATATAATGCAGCAAACAAAGTAGTAAATAAAATAAAGCAAGACAAAAACAAAGTAAAGAGATTGAGAAGTGGAGACTCCCTTGCAGCGTGTCTTGATCTCCCCGGCAACGGCGCCGTGAAAAGAGCTTGATGGCGTGTATTTCACACGTTCGTTGGGCAACCCCAAGAGGAAGGTATGATGCGCACAGCAGCAAGTTTTCCCTCGTAAAGAAACCAAGGTTTATCGAACCAGGAGGAGCCAAGAAGCACGTTGAAGGTTGATGGCGGCGGGATGTAGTGCGGCGCAACACCGAGATTCCGGCGCCAACGTGGAACCTGCACAACACAACCAAAGTACTTTGCCCCAACGAAACAGCTGAGGTTGTCAATCTCACCGGCTTGCTGTAACAAAGGATTAACCGTATTGTGTGGAAGATGATTGTTTGCAGAGAAAATAGTAAAACAAGTATTGCAAGCAGATTTGTATTTCAAGTATTAAAGAATGGACCGGGGTCCATAGTTCACTAGAGGTGTCTCTCCCATAAGATAAAAGCATGTTGGGTGTACAAATTACAGTCGGGCAATTGACAAATAGAGAGGGCATAACAATGCACATACATGACATGATAAGTATAGTGAGATTTAATTGGGCATTACGACAAAGTACATAGACCGCCATCCAACCGCATCTATGCCTAAAAAGTCCACCTTCAGAGTTATCATCCGAACCCCCTCCAGTATTAAGTTGCTAAACAACAGTACAATTGCATTAAGTATGGTGCGTAATGTAATCAACAACTACATCCTCGGACATAGCGCCAATGTTTTATCCCTAGTGGCAACAAGCACAACACAACCTTAGAACTTTCGTCACATCGTCCCGGTGTCAATGCAGGCATGAACCCACTATCGAGCATAAGTACTCCCTCTTGGAGTTAAAAGTAAAAACTTGGCCAGAGCCTCTACTAGAAACGGAGAGCATGCAAGATCATAAACAACACATGTATAATAACTTGATAATTAACATGACATGGTATTCTCTATCCATCGGATCCCGACAAACACAACATATAGAATTACAGATAGATGATCTTGATCATGTTAGGCAGCTCACAAGATCCAACAATGAAGCATAATGAGGAGAAGACAACCATCTAGCTACTGCTATGGACCCATAGTCCATGGGTGAACTACTCACTCATCACTCCGGAGGCGACCATGGCGGTGTAGAGTCCTCCGGGAGATGAATCCCCTCTCCGGCAGGGTGCCGGAGGCGATCTCCTGGATCCCCCGAGATGGGATCGGCGGCGGCGTCTCAGTAAAGTTTTCCGTATCGTGGCTCTCGGTACTGGGGGTTTCGTCACGGAGACTTTTTATAGGCGGAAGGGCAGGTCAAGAGGCGGCACGGGGCCCCACACCACGGGGCCGCGCGGCCAAGGGGGGCCGCGCCGCCCTATAGTGTGGCCCCTCCGTGGCCCCTCTTCGTCTCTCCTTCGGACTTCCGGAAGCTTCGTGAGAAAATAGGCCCCCGGGCTTTAATTTCGTCCAATTCCGAGAATATTTCCTTACTAGGATTTCTGAAACCAAAAACAGCAGAAAACAAGCAATCGGCACTTCGGCATCTTGTTAATAGGTTAGTTCCGTAAAATGCACGAATATGACATAAAGTGTGCATAAAACATGTAGGTATCATCAATAATATGGCATAGAACATAAGAAATTATCGATACGTCGGAGACGTATCACTTCCCTCGAAGACTGTTGCGATCCCCTATACTTGTGGGTCATCAAGACTATTTTCTGGCGCCGTTGCCGGGGAGGCATAGCTCTACTCATAAGTTCACCTGGGGAGTACACTCTACCTCTCTCTCTCTATTTTTATTTTATTTTGTTTTGCTTGGTTTACTTTTCTCTAGTTTATTTGTGCTTAGTTTATTTCTGTCTAGTATTATTTTGCTTAGTTTACTTTTGTCTAGTTTGTTTTCGTCTTGTTTTATTTTCCCTATATACCTAAAAATCCATAAAAATTTGAAAAACCTAAAAATTAAAAACTGCTGTTATGGGAGAACCCACAACCTATTTGGAGCTTATAGTATTATATAATAATTATAGAGAATCAAGAGCGGGTGAAGTGATGAGTGCTGTGATAGAAAAATTGAATACCATTGCTAAAATCTTGCTTAAACGACATGATATAAACTGTTGCTCTCAACAGGATACTAAACATCTGAAATTTCAATGTGGCTTTAGTGAGGAAGTTTTAATTAAGAACTATAATTGGAATAACTATATTCATCTTGGGTTCGAAGAGGTAGAACAATTTGTCTTATTTATGGGAGCCTCTGAGATAGAATCCTTCATTGCTAAAAATTATGAAACTTGTGTTGTTTGTAAGGACCTTAAAGATTATGTCTCTTCTATTCTTAATTTTTGCATAGAAAGTTACAGTGGTAATCCTTATATCATTGATTATAAAGAGAGACTCATTAATGCACAAGAATGCACTCACAATTTGCAGGAACCTGTGGAAGAAGAAATTGATGAACCTGAAAGCTCATTGGATGAAAAAGAAGAGGAGAGTGATGAACAAAAGGAGGAAGAATGGATTAGCTACCCATGCCAACCTTCTAATGAGAGTAACTCTTTATCTCTTACACTATTTGATTGTCCTCCATGCTTACCAAAGAAGGATGAATGTTATGTTCCTGTGGATTCTCTTGAAATATTACCTATGAGTAAAACTTGTGAGAATAATTATGCTACTATTATTCATGATAATCCATGCTATTTTGATAAATCTTATGATAATGCTTTGTTTGTGCCTGATGTCGAAATGCATGATACTAAAGAGTTTTGCTTGGCAAATGTTTATGATAAATCTCTAGATGATGGTCCTATGTTACTTGATAATATTAATTGTACTACTAATGAAAATGGGATTGGAGAGGTGTTGACTTTATCTAGGAGTCCCATATATTTTGAGATTGATCAATCATCTTGTTATATTATTGATAAAAGTGGATTTGAAAGTTTTAATCCCGCTATTTTTGAGCTTGACAAAAATTATATGTTTATGGATCATGAGAAACATGCTTTATGTGATAGTTATATTGTTGAGTTTATCCATGAAGCTACTGAAAATTATTATGATAGAGGAAAATATGGTTGTAGAAATTTGCATGGTACTAAAACACCTCTCTATATGCTGAAATTTTTGAAGTTACTCTTGTTTTATCTTCTTATGCTTGTCACTTTGTTCTTCATGAATTTAATTGTGTACAAGATTCCTATGAATGGGAAGAGGGTTAGACTTAAATGTGTTTTGAACTTGCTTTTTGATGCTCTCTTTTGCTTCAATTTCTATTTTCCATGTGAGCATCATTAAAATTGTTGAGCCCATCTTAATGGCTATAAAGAAAGCACTTCTTGGGAGATAACCCATGTCTTTATTTTGCTACTGTTTTGTTGTGTCTTGGAAGTTGTTACTACTGTAGCAACCTCTCCTTATCTTTATTTTATTGCATTGTTGTGCCAAGTAAAGTCTCTAATAGGAAGTTGATGCTAGATTTGGATTTCTGCGCAGAAACAGATTTCTATCTGTCACGAATTTGGGCAGGGCTCTCTGTAGGTAACTCAGAAAAATCTGCCAATTTACGTGCGTGTTCCTCAGATATGTACGCAACTTTCATTAGTTTTGTGTTTTCTGATTTGAGCAACGGAAGTACCTCTTAAAAATTCGTGTTTACTGGCTGTTCTGTTTTGACAGATTTTGTCTCTGTTTTTTTGCATTGTCTCTTGTGGACTTTAAGTGAGGCTTCCTAGACGTGGAGAGCTGTAGCTAATGTTTTATTGAGTTCTTGCAATGTGTCACTACAGGACTAAAATGGATTAAAGTTTTTTTGAGTACTAACCCCTCTAATGAAGTTTATGAGAAGTTTGGTGTGAAGGAAGTTTTCAAGGGTCAAGAGAGGAGGATGATATATGATCAAGAAGAGTGAAAAGTCTAAGCTTGGGGATGCCCCCGTGGTTCATCCCTGCATATTTCAAGAAGACTCAAGCGTCTAAGCTTGGGGATGCCCAAGGTATCCCCTTCTTCATCAACTTATCAGGTTTCTTCTATTGAAACTATATTTTTATTCGGTCACATCATATGTTCTTTACTTGGAGCGTCTGTTTGTTTTTATTTTTGTTTATGTTTGAATAAATTTGGATCCTAGCAATCCTTGTGTGGGGGAGAGACACTCTCCGCTTTTTCATATGAACACTGGTGTTCTTAACTTTATTTTTAATGTTCATGGCGGAGTTGAAAACCGTTGCACTTATTGGTATTTGGTTGGAAACATAAAATGCCTCATATTGTCTTGAATAATTTGATACTTGGCAATTGTTTTGAGCTCTCAAGTAGATCAAGTTTAAGCTCATGCAACATGTAGTTTAAACCTATTAGTGGAGAACTACCGTAGAGCTTGTTGAAATTGGTTTGCATGATTGGTCTCTCTAAGGTCTAGATATTTTCTGGTAAAAGTGTTTGAGCAACAAGGAAGACAGTGTAGAGTCTTATAATGCTTGCAATATGTTCTTATGTAAGTTTTGCTGTACCGGTTTATACTTGTGTTTGCTTCAAACAACCTTGCTAGCCAAAGCCTTGTACTGAGAGGAAATACTTCTCATGCATCCAAAACCTTGAGCCAAAACCTATGCCATTTGTGTCCACCATACCTACCTACTATGTGGTATTTTTCTGCCATTCCAAGTAAATACTTCATGTGCTACCTTTAAACAATTCAAAAGCTATTATCTCTTATTTGTGTCAATGTTTTATAGCTCATGAGGAAGTATGTGGTGTTTTATCTTTCGATCTTGTCATTTACTTCGGACAAACTTTCACAATGGACTAGTGGCTTCATCCGCTTATCCAATAATTTTGCAAAAAGAGCTGGCAACGGGGTTCCCAGCCCCAATTAATTAACTTGCATTAATAATTCTCTTCACATGTTTTGCTCTGATTCATCAGTAAGCAACTTAATTTTGCAAATAGACACTCCTCCATGGTATGTGAAATGTTGGAAGGCACCCGAGGATTCGGTTAGCCATGGCTTGAGAAAGCAAAGGTGGGGAGGAGTGTCATCTCTAAATAAAACTAAAATAAATAGACACTCCTTCATGGTATGTGATTGTTGGAAGGCACCCGAGGATTCGGTTAGCCATGGCTTGTGAAAGCAAAGGTTGGAAGGAGTGTCACCCAAAAATAAAAATAAACTACACTAAAGTACATGTGTAAACAAAAGAGAAGAGGGATGATCTACCATGGTGGTAGAAATAACGTCCTTCATGGGAGCCGCTCTTGAAAGTCTGGTTGATAAGGTAGTTAGAGTACCCACTACCATTCGTTGACAACAACAAACACCTCTCAAAACTTTACTTTTATGCTCTCTATATGATTTCAAAACTTAAAAAGCTCTAGCACATGATTTAATCCATGCTTCCTCTCGCGAAGGGCCTTTCTTTTACTTTATGTTGAGTCAGTTTACCTACTTCCTTCCATCTTAGAAGCAAACACTTGTGTCAACTGTGCATTGATTCTTACATATTTGCTTATTTGCATTCATCATACTACTTTGTGTTGACAATTATCCATGAGATATGCATATTGAAAGTTGAAAGCAACTGCTGAAACTTATATCTTCCTTTGTGTTGCTTCGATGCCTTTACTTTGAATTTATTGCTTTATGAGTTAACTCTTATGCAAGACTTTTGATGCTTGTCTTGAAAGTACTATTCATGAAAAGTTTTGCTATATGTTATCTATTTGTTAGCAACTATAGATCGAGTCACTTCATTCATCTCATATGCTTTACAATAGTATGATCAAGGTTATGTAAGTAGCATGTCACTACAGAAATTATTCTTTTTATCGTTTACCTACTCGAGGGCGAGTAGGAACTAAGCTTGGGGATGCTGATACGTCGCCAACGTACCTATAATTTCTGATGTTCCATGCTTGTTTTATGACAATACTTACATATTTTGCTTGCACTTTATAATATTTTTATGCATTTTACGGAACTAACCTATTAACAAGATGCCGAAGTGCCAGTTCCTGTTTTCTGTTGTTTTTGGTTCCAGAAAGGCTGTTCGGGCAATATTCTCGGAATCGGACGAAATCAACTCCCAGGACCTTATTTTTCCCGGAAGTTTCCAGAAAGTCAGAGGGGGACCAGAGGGGTGCCCTGGGGGCCCCACACGTGGTGGCGGCGGCGCCCAAGGGGGGGCGCGCCCCCCTAGTGTGAGGAGGCCCCATGGCCCCTCCGACTCCGACTCTTCGCCTATTTAAGCCGTCCTAACCTAAAACATCGGGACCGATTGACGAAACTCCAGAAAGACTCCAGGGGCGCCGCCACCATCGCGAAACTCCAATTCGGGGGACAGAATCTCTGTTCCGGCACGCCGCCGGGACGGGGAATTGTCCCCGGAAGCCATCTCCATTGACGCCACCGCCTCCATCATGCTCCGTGAGTAGTTCTCCCATGGACTACGGGTTCTAGCTGTAGCAAGTTGGTACTCTCTCCCCCATGTACTTCAATACAATGATCTCATACAATGATCTCATGAGCTGCCTTACATGATTGAGATTCATCTGATGTAATCGGTGTTATGTTTGTTGGGATCCGATGGATTGTTACATTATGATTAGTCTATCTATAAAGTTTGTGAAGTTATTGTTGCTGCAATCTTGTTGTGTTTAATGCTTGTCACTAGGGCCCGAGTGGCATGATCTTAGATTGAAGCTCTATACTTATTGCTTAGATTGTATCTACAAGTTGTATGCACATGTCTATGTCCGGAACCAAAGGCCCCAAAGTGACAGAAATTGGGACAACCGGAGGGGAAGGCTTAGATATGAGGATCACATGTTTTCACGGAGTGTTAATGCTTTGCTCCGGTGCTCTATTAAAAGGAGTACCTTAATTTCCAAGTAGATTCCCTAGAGGCCCGGCTGCCACCGACTGGTAGGACAAAAGATGTTATGCAAGTTTCTCATTGCGAGCACGTATGACTATATATGGAAAACATGCCTACATGATTAATAGACTTGATGTTCTGTCTTAATGCTATTTCAATCCTATCAATTGCCCAACTGTAATTTGTTCACCCAACACTTGTTATTGGAGAGTTACCACTAGTGTAGATAGCTGGGAACCCCGGTCCATCTTTCATCATCATATACTTGTTCCTACATGTCATTGGAAGTAGTATCAACTATTTTCTCGGTGCCATTGCTCTCATATTACTGCTACTCGCTGCTGTGTTACTATTACTACTGCTCTCATATTACTGCTGATTTCACATCACCCCTGTTACTAGTGCTTTTCCAGGTGCAGCTGAATTGACAACTCAGTTGTTAAGGCTTATAAGTATTCTTTACCTCCCCTTGTGTCGAATCAATAAATTTGGGTTTTACTTCCCTCGAAGACTGTTGCGATCAGAAAGCTCCTTCTTTCAAAAGAACTCAAAAAGAAAAAGATTAGCAGGCAAAGGCAAATGCACTAATGGCAGAAACCTGTCAAAACAGAACAGCAGTAAAAGATCGATTTTTTTGAGCCTTCTCTGTCGCTCTGATCCAAAAATGTTGAACTAATGAAAGTTAGATAATAACCTAGGGAATATGCTCGTAAATTTTCAGCTCATGGTGACGTTCTGGTGATTTATGTGAATTTTTCTCGCTACAGTCCAGAAACAGAAACAGAATTGCAAATTCCCCAAATACTACTTTCTTACCATTAGAGGCTACTCTTGGCCAAAAAACGAAAATAAAAATGATAAGGAGAGGACATTACAGTAGAAATGACTTCCAAGATTCAACAAAACAGTAAAATAACAGAAATAAAAACATAATGGGTTGTCTCCCAAAAAGCTCTGTCTTTAGCCACTAAGATAGGCTCAGTAATTTGAGAAGATGCTCACATCTAAAGGTATGAACGGTGCACCCTCATGGAGACCTTTGAAGCTATCCACGATAGGCCACCAGGCGTAGATGGGTTGGGCGCTGGTTCGCTTCTCTCCACCTGATTGGGCCACACTTCCTGATACGATTGGCTCATCTAAGGGAGAAAAGAAATATCGGGAGGCCATCAGGCAAAGTGCCAAACCCTATCCTCATCTCCCGCAGCCAACCCTAACCTTGCCGCCAGCCTCCTCTCTCCAATCCCCTCCCGAGCGCCTCCTCTCTCCTCCAATTCCGTCCTGCTTCAACTCCCGTTCCATCTCCTCCTCCGGCCGCCAGCCTCCTCTTTGCCCCTATTCTTCACTGCCGGCAACTTCGGACGCCGCTGCGCCACGCGAGGTGGCTAGGCCGCCACCGTCCTCCACGCCTGGAACTACCCGCTGTTGACATCCTGCCGTGGAGGCGTCTGGTGAAAAAAATGGTGCCCTCCACCTTCTCATCATCGCCGACGATAGCAGCCAGCGGCGTAGCAACCTGGTCTCCTCCACCTTAGATGCGTCAAGGAACTGCAAGTACTCTCTCTCTCTCTCTCTCTCTCTCTCTCTCTCTCTCTCTATCCCTTTCCCTTGCTCTTTTGACCTAATGTGATGTTGCTTGGAGTTGGTGTGCAGCAGCCTGCCCTCCTCCACCTCGTTTTTGCCAAGGACCTGTAGGCCGTCTCTCTCTGGATCCCTTTTCCTCTACCATTTTGGACTGATGTGTTGGCACTTGGAGCTGACGTGCACCTCTTCCTACGAGGTCAGATGAGTTCCTCCTACTCTTCCTTTTCCATGTATTTATTCTAAGTCACTTCACATATCATATCTCTATAACTGCTAGCTGCTAGCTGCTGTAAGGAAAAAAACAAGCCAAGAGAAAAGAGTAGACTCAAGATTCAAGAGCAAGTATGAATCTGAACTGTTGTTGCTGCTCACCTCCTCTTTGGTCATGTCTCAAGGCTTTGTTTCTGGGTAGTGGCGGCTTGGCCGCCGCCAGCTTCGCGCCATCTACACCTTCTGTCCCCGGCTCCTCTTCATCGCGCACATGAGCGGAAGGAGGCTAGCTGAAGATGGCTCGAGGGCGAGCCGTCACGCCGTCGTCCTCAGCATCGTGGAGCGCGCAGGATAGAGTTCCTACTCCACCCCTTTTTCACAATAGGTTCTTCCCTCTTTTTCTCGCAATTCCATACTTCCTGGTGAACAATTTTGGTGAAATTACTGTGTGACTGGTCAGTAAAGGAGATGCAAGGAAGGTGTTGATTTTGCACAGATTGTCCAGTGCCGCCAGGTACCCTCTATGACCACTTTGGAGCACCATGCCAGTAGTGAGGTGTTCAATTGTCCCTACAGATTTTCCACAATTTTTTTTTGTGTTAGGTTTGAGACAGGCATCAGATAACAACTAACAGATTTAATAGTCCATGTTCCAGACATAGGTGCATCCTTTCATTACATAGGTCAATAAACATATCATATGTTGTAGTAGATTCACCGTTTCACCATGTGTGTTACTGTGTGACCTTTTGAGACTTGTGATTTATTTTTACCTTGTCACATTATGTGAGACAGGAGGAGGAGCACAAGCCATTGTGGCGTTGCTGGGCCACAACTATGAAAGTTGTGATCTACTTCTCTGTGGCGCTCGGCATGGGACCATATCCGACGCTGCACCGCGACGAGTTGAGGTGAGGTGAGCCGACATCATAATTACCCTTATTTTGTATTTACAGTGACAATTGTTGTCTTTTGGGTAAAATATTGAGATTGAGCCAGCAGTTGTGTTACAGTGACCAGTTGTTGGCCTTTTATAAATCTGCAACTCTAAATATTATGAATTTTGTGTTTTATGTTCATACTTGAATAGGTAGATTCAGCTCACCGTGTATCAGTGATTGCAACCTTCTCTTATGAAAATCTACACCCTGGTACCAAAAAGTTATGAAGGACGTACTGACAGATTTATATATGTAAAAAATTCAACTTGATTTGTCCTCATTTTCAGGTAATAGTTCAACTGCAATTCAGCTCAAATCACCATCAGCTCAACATGTCCTTGCTGTTTTTTTTCTCTTTTCGCCTCCTGTACAAAAGCAACCTAAAATGAAACTGAACTACGAAACATGTTGGAACTCTTGATAAGAGAAGTATTGTAGGTTGAAATATAACTGTTTTTATGGGGTGATGTTTATAGTTTATATTCTAGATAGATATTGCAAACAATTTACCAAGTTGGTGGTCAAGCTTGTGCATGATTGGGACCTATCTGGTTGTTGTGTCCGGTTTAATCCTAAATCTCCATCGGTTGCATAAAACATTCAGCGATTGACCTTTTAGTTCCTTTCTATCCTATCTGCTCTCTAGCTTGTGCATTTGTTTGTTTCTTCTATGCGATGAATTGGTTGAGCTGATTTAGGGTATTTCCTCTTTGTTTGTGCATCGATAGGAGGCTTTGAAGAATTTGAATGGAGCACAAACCCACTTTCTGCCTCCTTGCGACGTCATGGCATCGCTATTGTCTGCATTCCTGGTGATTTCTTTTTTATTTGCCAGATGTTCTTTGTGTCCTATATTCCTTTCTTATGTTTCTTTCTATTATTTGGTCTCAGGATTGTTCTTACCAGTTGTTTGTTTCATACCTCAGATCATCTAATCTACCTTTGTTTGCCTACCTTCTACTCCTCCGTTGGTGAATCCCTGTTGTTTTCAAGTTGGCAAAAGTCTGTGTTTCGTTTGTGTGCCCCTGCAGACTAGAGCGCATGAGAAGCAACTGCATTTCTTGCTTTAACCTTCTATTCTCCTGATGCAGATGGAAACTACGCAGGTCCACAGGAGATGTTGTGTCCTTGTGAGCAGTATTTTTTTCCGTATCTAGATTTATTAGGTGCCTCATGAGCTATTTAGTGATGGGCATGCCCTTTGCCTGGCCGACCTGCGTTGTGTCGCGCGTCTTCCTGCACATTGTGTTCCGCCTTGGTTTCGTCATGGTCATGGAGGATGCTAGCCAGCGGGGTGCAGCTCCTCGCCTTCACACTCCCAGGCCACCGGATTTGTAAACAACTATGCTATATTGATTTTCTACCCCAGTTCTTGCAAAGTTATGTGCTTTTGTATTGCCTGAAACTTTCATTTAACTAATCTTTAGAAATGCTAGCCTGTCCAATTGACATAATGAGCTCATAGTTTAAGGTTTCATAAATGCAGTGGTACTTCTGTCTTCATGGGGTTCATTTGTTGTGCAAGATGCCAGTATATGACACTCGTGTTCTATCTTGTGCAGATTAGCACCTAATAAAACATGCCCAAGAGTTTATACTATCGATGTTGATACCTCTCCCTTAAGTGACAAAAGGCCAAAGTGACTCATATTCCACTTTGGGGTTATTGTGTGGATTCTTATGCTCGACAGTAGTACAATCAAATTATTCTGGTTCAGGTGAGTATTTGGATCTCTGAACAATGATGCTCTTGTCCTTCTATGTTTCTATCCCCATAAAAATTATATGTGTATTGTAAGTTTGTAACCCTCATAGATGCTTATTACCATTTTGTTTACATGTTTAATCAACTCCTTTGATGTACTTTAGAAATAGCTTAGATTTTGACTATTGGTCTTATTACCATTTTTGTTTGCAGGTTTAATCAACTCCTTTGATATACTTTAATCCACTCTCTTTCGCCAGGTATGCACTGTTTGTTTATCTAGCTTAATTCTTCTTGGTTTATCCTACAAGGCGTTAGATGAAAAGGCAAGCTAGCTGCAGGGTAATTTATCAACCTAGGAATTGTTCAATGTGCTCAATAACTTCTTTTTTCTGAAATTTAGCCTGCATCCAAAGATGGCTTTCCTGTACATTATACTAACTCCCTTTAGGTATAAATTATGCTCTACCTTGCACCTACTTTTGTCCTTCGCATTCAGAATGAGGTCCAAAACAACTCTCATGTCTTCTAACAATATTAGTATAAATAGCATATTTGACCTCCAAAAAATGTTGTTATACCAACGTCTGCCAAGAGGGAGGTCCGGAACAAATTGGCAATAGCTACCATGAGGCTGAATTGTCCACAACAGAAATTGGCAATAGCTATCATCATATTTTGATTCTCTCTATACATAAATTTCAGCCCATGATTCATGCTTTTAAGGTATCACCTTATAGACACTTAGGCAATAAAACGACCTGGCAGCGCCTTAGCGTTTTTCCTGCCTTAGGCGCTTACGCGTCAAGGCCGGGGCATGATCGCCTTAAAAACGTTGCCATTGTTATTTGCGTCAGCATGTGTCTATTTTTTCAGGTTCTGCAAACATACTGAATCCAAAATGTTCATTTATACTTTGGTGCTTAATAGCCTATGAGGAATGTATGTATGTTTCCTCTTGCTGCTGATAGTTGTATCTGCTTTTGTGGTATGTTCCTCTTAAATTTAGTGTTATATTTAAAACTTCAACTTCTCCCACAGATTCCTACAAAGAAGCATCTGCAAATGGAGGACAGAACCAAGCAAATCAGCAAGCAGCACCGTAAGGGCATGGAAAGCTGCCTACAAAGAAGCTTGTTCCTACCAGGATTTACATGACCTCAGCAAAATCCCCAGCATCCAAAAAAGCTTCTTGACTGAGAGACTTTGGTCCATAGTATTTGAAACTCTTAGTGCTTTGAGTTCTGAATTTTTATCAACCATGATTGTCATGGGTATGCACTATGCAGTACTTTGGTTCATCATTTCTTGTTGGACTTGTGTGACTGTGCTATTATTAAGAATCCGTTGATTGATTTTTAAGAACTGTATTACCATCAAGCTTTCCTAAAGCGAAATATTTCCTGACCTGCAGTTTTATAGAACAGATACATACATGTATGTGCTGAGATCTGAATTATTTGGAGAAGGGGGAAACTCTGAACTTATATTGCTCAATAGAACTGAAAGCTAAAAAATTAACCAATGGAATACGCAATTCCTTGAGTCAGTGCAATACCTTCTTGCTGCTTCTTCTCTTCTTCGTATGCCTCTACTCCAAATGCCCCTTCCTGTACAGAGCCGGCGACTGACGTTGGCACACAGTGGAGGGCCGAGTGGAGATTGCGTCGATTCCTCACCGTGGCCTGATAGAATGGCTGGCTGGCGCATCTTGCTGCCTTGCCGTCTCAATAGAAGAGCTGAGCTGTCTGACTACCGGCGAATCCTGCTCCCTCACCATCGCAATGGAAGAGCTCGCCGGCCGCCGGTGCATCCTGTTGCCACGCCGTCTCCTGATTGAAGAGCTGGCCGGGGCCGACGCATCCCTCTGCCCCGCCGTCGCCAGAGTGGATAAACCTATCCTCCGCCTCTTATCTCGGTGTCAATGAAAAAGCGAGCGTACCAGTGAACTGGTGTTTAATGCAGAGTATTGCTGTCCGGCATGTGTGTTCTGTGCAACGTGGCACCGTGGCGCAGTTCATATCACTCTTCACAGCCAAATAAATAAGATTAATATTTTGCTCAGACCCTTCTACACATATTGCCGGTCCAGGTTCCATAATTGCTTATTTTCTTTCAGAACAAAGAGAGTGACTGGTCTTTTGCTATATATACGCATTTCCGTTTGCATTTGCACAGTATATATATTATATGATTAATTACTGCTCTTATAACTCCTGAATCTCATATTGCTTACAGATGGATTGGCGCACGTTTTTATACTGAAAATTTTTGTTGAGCTGCACATAATTGTACTCTGTATGCTTGATGAGGAATTTATGTAGAAGCCAGTATTCCTTGCTATACAAATAGTGTCTTATACTTCATATAAATTATTGATGTCCCGGTGTGATCATTTAGGTTTCTATAGATTTTTTACATGAAAAATATCCTTACATTCTTCTTACCAAATCTTAATGTAGACGCGATAAGTGTGAATACACTAATGGTAAAAAGTATTCTAGAAAACTCCAATGGTAGAAAAAATAGAAGCTCAAGCAGGCTGATGCTATGAGCATTAGATGTTTTACCTACCATGCACCAAAGGAAAAAAAAATAGAAGGTTCCTTTTCACTGATCAAAGGTGTCCCGAGAAAATAAAGAAACTATATCTATTTTGTATCTACGATAAATTGGAAGTTCTTAGTGACCCTTTCTTAGGGTGAAAGTATTGTAGAAATATTGTCACTTTTGGTGTCGAACTCCCCGTTTTTTCGTATACAATGACAATGAAATGTCTGTAATAGAAGCATTGCACTATTTTGTTATGTTGCAGATGGGGTTGGTGATTTGTCGCTCATATGGGGGTTGGTGATTTTTAATTATTTTTTATAATAGGTGCATATGCACCTATGAGCCAAAACACCACCTCCCTTATATGGTCATATCCTTAATCTGGGAGATAGTTTCATGTTTTCCTCCTGCTTTCATGTTGATTTTTTTCCAACATCTACCTGATGTTCTATATCATGTGGACCTACTAGAATTTTGTTAGTACTACGAATTGCCACATGGTTACTGGTATGTGTACTCTCTTTCCGTGTTTCTGTTATATCTACTTACCAATTTGTTTACTTGATTTTGATTGTTTTTTATTCAAAATCATTCCATGCTACTGCCTCATAGTATTTTTTTTGCGGGGTACTGCTTGATAGTCACATTAACAAGCTTGCCAAGAATAATAGGAGGATTTCAAAATAGCGTTTTATCATCGATTGTATAAATACTAACGTAGTGTTTTTTCTCAGATTATTATCAAATGTATTACAAAAGATCATGAGTGTGAAAACGCTGGGGCCATGCTTGATGTTGCTTACATATTATCAGTTTCTATAAATACTTAATATAGTGGTTTACAAGCCATTTACAAGGCCGGAGATGTGCGGCTGACTGGGGATTCCGGTTGATGCCCGAGGGCTATGACGGGTCAGCAGGAATGCTAACAAGGTCCATAGGCAGCTTTTGTAGATGTTTATTTTGTTGTTCCTTCCTTACTTAGAACCATTGACTGTTAGTTACTATATTATATTTCTCCATTTTCTTGGTTATATGCACGTGTTTGTTGCTCCATTTGTAATTTCGTGTGTTGTATCCTAACAATATCGTTCTGTAAAACCTAAGAAATATTTTATCATATTGGTGGTTAAATTTATTGGTGGTTAAATTTATCATCGTTATACAAAGTGAACATCGGCACGAGCTTCATGGGATCGTGCGCCAAGGCGCACATCTAAATCTAGTATGTAGTATGAATCGAAGCAAAAGAGAGAATCAAGAAGCAAATATGAAACACATTTAAGTCTTACCCACTTCCTGTACATGGGAATCTTGTACACAAATAAATTCACAAAGAACAAAGTGACAAGCATGTGAAGGTAAAACAAGAGTAACTTTAAAATTTTCAACATGTAGAGAGGTGTTTTAGTACCATGTAAATTCCTACAACCATATTTTCCTCTCTCATAATAATTTTCAGTAGAATCATGAATAAACTCAACAATATAACTATCACATAAAGCATGCTTTTCATGATCTTCAAACACATAATTTTTATCAAGCTCAAAAATAGTAGAATTAAAACAATCAAACCCACTTTTAGCAATTTTATAACAAGATGATTGATCATTCTCAAGAGGTATGGGACTACTAGTAGCAATCCTATTTTTAGTTGACGAGGCGGTTCCTCGGCAATGCCCACCATGAGGGGCTTGGGTTTTAGAGAAAGGCGACGATGGAAGTTCCGGGAGCGAGGGGAGACACGACGTACCCAGGTTCACGTCCCCGCGGTGGAGGATCGCTACGTCCTGCTAGCAATCCACTATATGAATATATGTGTATGGGGGCCGCCATAGGCGGAGTTGTTGTATCTAGTCTAGTTCTAATCTGCGGGTTGCATTGTCTAGGCGTGTCGCCTCTATGATTTATGTTTTTGAATATCTCTGTCCTAAGGGGTGCCCCTGCCTGGCTTTATATATCAGCCAAGCTAGGGTTTACAAGAGTCCTAGTAGGATTTGTTTTGGAGTCTTCTTTCCTTGTAGTCCAAGTTGAGGCGCGTGTAGGTCCAGCTTGTCGAGTCCTTGCGCTGGTCCATCTCGATAATCTCTATCGGGTATAGCAATGTCGGGCACCCGAAGGGTAATGCCCACATCAGTAGCCCCCGAGTGTCTGGCCGAAGTGAAGCTTCGGGCAGGGACTAAAGTTGCCATCGTCCGAATGTCTTGATCATCTACTGAGTCTTGAATCTTGTGCTTGATGTAGAGTCGAAGTTGCTTTTTGTCGGGTGCGCGAAGCGCTCCCGATAAGAGTAGCCACCGAGTCTATGAGCGGGTGCTTGCAGCCGCGCATAGACTCAAATTGTACTACTCAAAGATCTTGATGTTGATGCCGACGTCTTCGGGTTTATTCTTCTTTGTCGACGAGGCTTCTATCTTTTTATCGGGTGCGCGGCAGCGCACCCGATAGGAGTAACCCCTGAGCCTGTAGATGAATATGAAATAGTCATGTATATGGTGTAAAAAATGCTTAGTCGAATACCGTAGATTTTTCTTCAAGTTCCAAGAACAATTGGATGCATTTGACGATGTCGGTGATTTTGATGATGTCATAGATAGAGGAGTTGATGATTTGGATGATGTCACAGAGGAATCGATGATCTCGATGATGTCCAGGAGGAGTCAACGATTCAGATGATGTCCAGGAGGATTCGATGTTTCGGATGATGTCTAGGAGGAGTCGATGATTCGGATGATGTCCAGGAGGAGTCGATGATTCGGATGATGTCCAGGAGGAGTCGATGTTTCAGATGATGTCCAGGAGGAGTCGATAATTTTTATCGGGTGCGCGTCCAGCGCTCCCGATGGGAGTAGCCCCCGAGTCTAGGCACGGATGCTTCCAACCGTGTGTAGACTCAAGTTGAGCAACCCGATGTTACAGTTTTCTTTAGATGCCGGTGGCAAATACTTGTTGAGAGAGCAAATCTTAATGCTCGTTAACACTTTGACATCTGTATTATGATGCCTATGTATGAAAGTTATCGGGAGCAATTTCTTTGAGTGATCAGCTCATGTTGCAGGTTTGATGAACCTGTCGTATTTGCAACTTTGCTTCAACCGATGAAGTATGTTTTGGCGACAGCCCCCGAACGAATCGAAGGAACTATGCCTGCCGTCGACTCCGTCGCCCTATAGTACTTTTGTAGTTTAAAGTACATGCATGGGTCTTTTTTGTAAGTAATTTTTACCCTTGCTATTTGCAGTACTCCTGTATTATGAAGGCTTTAGCAAAAGGATAATTGTATATTTCAATAAGGAGTCTTCATATCTTCTTGAATTCCAGCGAACCAGTGATCCCGATGGGAGTAATCATAATAGTTGAAGATCTTCCAGGAGCTCCCGAGTAATTCCAGTGCCGGGAGTACATCGGATCATTTATATAAGATGATAACCATTGATAACCATAGATGATGAAGCCATCGACCCGGGAGTGCACCGAATCATTATTATATAAGATGATATCCATTGAATATTTCAGACGATGAATCCACTGATCGTAGAGTGCATCGGGAGAAGATATATCCAGAGTCGAAGAAGATAAGTCCATCGAGTAATCATAGATGATGAAGCCATTGACCCGAGAGTTCATGGGGAGAAGATATATCCAGAGCAGAAGAAGATACGTCCATCGAGTAATCATAGATGATGAAGCCATTAATTCAGCTGCAATGAAGGTCAATACGGAAGCAGGTCGCATTGCGGACGCAGTCGAAGAAATCAATTTTTGATGTGACGGACGCAGTTTGAAGCAACCATCCGTCCAGAAATAGTTGATGTGGTGGGCGCAGTTGAAATAGTTGTGCTACCAAAGATAGTCCATGCCGCGAGCGCAGCCGAAATAGTTGCGCCACCAAAGATAGTCCATGCGGCGGGCGCAGCCGAAATAATTGTGCCACCAAAGATAGTCCATGCGGTGGGCGCAGCCGAAATAATTGCGTCACCAAAGATAGTCCAGGCGGCGGGCGCAGCCGAAATAATTGCGCCACCAAAGATAGTCCACGCGGCGGGCGCAGCCGAAATAATTGTGCCACCAAAGATAGTCCACGCGGCAGGCGCAATCGAAATAATTGCGCCACCAAAGATATTCCATGCAGCGGGCGCAGCCGAAATAATTGTGCCACCAAAGATAGTCCATGCGGTGGGCGCAGCCGAAATAATTGCGTCACCAAAGATAGTCCAGGCGGCGGGCGCAGCCGAAATAATTGCGCCACCAAAGATAGTCCACGCGGCGGGCGCAGCCGAAATAATTGCGCCACCAAAGATAGTCCATGCGGCAGGCGCAATCGAAATAATTGCGCCACCAAAGATATTCCATGCAGCGGGCGCAGCCGAAATAATTGCGCCACCAAAGATAGTCCATGCGACGCCTAGCTGACCTGGCCGATGAAGAGGACGCAGTTGATATGGCCGATCTGCGACGGGTGAGCATTCGAATATATTGAGTCTGTAATGTCAAGTCCAAGACAGGTAAGCCCCCGAGTACGATAAGTGCGCGACAGCGGGCGCGATCGACCGAACAGAGTAATCAAAGTTTTGCTTCATTCTGCAGTTATATTACGGCACAAAAATCTACGTGCAAATAATAGTACGAGCCAAAAAATATTTGGGGAAATATAATTATGCAAGTAATAATTAATTGAAAGTATAGCACCTGTGTCACATGAAAAAAAATCGTGGCGACAGGTCCAAATATGGCAATTGCATGTGGCTACACTGGCGGCGGGTCGTGGAGGCCATACTGGGCTCCGGCCCAGTCTTCTCCAAGTACAAATTTCGTTTTACTATGATATGTAACCGAAGCCCATCTGGCCACCCCGTGAGTTATGCGACCGATGCCTGACTCCTCGTCCCTCATCTGCGTGTGGCTCTGTCTCTTCTCCAAATATTCACTCCCCCAGACTCATGATCTCTCAAGTCTTCCTTCTCCCCTTCAATCACCATGGTCTTGCTCTTTATCCTTCTCCCGCTGGTTCAACTAGACAAAACAGTTTGTCCATGTAACATCAAGTGTTGAACCGAAAGCTACAACAATTTCAGATCGTGATGGCCAGCCCATGGCGATGGCGCCGTCGGCCGCCGTGGACACTGGTCATGGAGCATCAAATTGAACATGTTATGGAAGAAACCTATGTGACTGTTTGGCAATACATGCAATGGGCCCTCCCTTTGTTTTGCACCACGCTCCGCCACTGTGTGGCTAAGCAGTCGAAGTTTTATTCCGATGTCCTCTCCAAGTCCATTGAATTTTTAGGCCGGTCGATGTTGCATCACCAGAATTACGTGTCATGTTGTGTTCCGATCTGATGGTCCTTGTTGGTGAATCTTCTAAGTAACGGAAGTATCCATGATTGAGACGAGGTATTTTTTGTGCATCCAACTGACGTAAGCTGATTCGCTTGTTGACTGTTGATGTACTGATATTCCCTTGTATTTGGTGACTTCCGCTTGGCACTTGATCCCTGCGTATTGCTTTCTTTCTCATGCACCATAGTGGCATACACGAGGAGGAGCTAGTAGATCAATTGATGTATGCTGCAGCATCGTGTGATGGATTGATAGTAGACTTTTCTTTGCCATCCCGTCCGCCGCGACAGCAACAACGCACGTAACCACGCAACACTGCTCCCAGGCATGTTCAAACACAAATGTTCAGGTAATAGCTATGACGCCCGGATCGAAGACACCTTGGGAATCGATTCCAGATAAACTTGATCCAATTCTGCTGTCTTGGCCATGCTCGGTATCGAGTCACCAGTCCTGGACGGCAGCGTGCGGATTCCATGACCAGGAGATAATTCCGACGCATTGAAATCATACTAATGGAGCCGCCGTTGCTGCTGTTGACGAAGTTGGATGTGCCCGTCGATCGGATGCAATCTCGAGGCTGTTTGATGATGCTGACGGATCTCACCTGGATAACAAAATCCAGTCGTCGTATTTCCCACAGACGGCGCCAATTGATGAGGCGGTTTCTCGACAATGCTCACCATGAGGGGCTTGGGTTTTAGAGAAAGGCGACGATGGAAGTTCCGGGAGCGAGGGGAGACACGACGTACCCAGGTTCACGTCCCCGCGGTGGAGGATCGCTACGTCCTGCTAGCAATCCACTATATAAATATATGTGTACAGGGGGCCGCCATAGGCGGAGTTGTTGTATCTAGTCTAGTTCTAATCTGCGGGTTGCATTGTCTAGGCGTGTCGCCTCTATGATTTATGTTTCTGAATATCTCTGTCCTAAGGGGTGCCCCTGCCTGGCTTTATATATCAGCCAAGCTAGGATTTACAAGAGTCCTAGTAGGATTCGTATTAGAGTCTTCTTTCCTTGTAGTCCAAGTTGAGGCACGTGCAGGTCCAGCTTGTCGAGTCCTTGTGCTGGTCCATCTCGATAATTTCTATCGGGTATAGCAATGTCGGGCACCCGAGGGGTAATGCCCACATCATCAGTAGCATTATAATTTATAGCATCAAGTAACATAGGACCATCATCTAGAGCTTTATCATAAATACTCTCCAAGCAAACTTCTTTAGTTCCATCATTTCGAAATTAGGCACAAATAAAGGATTAACATGAGATTTATTAAAATAACATGGATTATCATAAATAATAGTAGCATAATTATTCTCACAAGTTTTACTCACAGGGAATATTTCAAGAGAATCCTCATGAACATAACATTCGTCCTCCTTTGTGAGCATGTAGGGCAATCAAATAATGTAAGAGATAAAGAGTTACTCTCATTAGAAGGTTGGCATGGGTAGCTAATCCATTCTTCCTCCTTTTGCTCCTCCTCTTTTTTATCTAATGAGCTTTCAGGTTCAGCAACTTCTTCTTCCACGGGTTCCTGCAAATTGTGGATACATTCTTGTGCATAATTGAGTCTCTCTTTATAATCAATGATATAACAATTATTGCTGAAATTTTCTGTGCAATAATCAAGGATAGAACAGACATAATCTTTAAGGTCATGGCAAGCAACACAAGTTTCATAATTTTTGGACATGAAGGATTCTATTCCAGAGGCTCCCATTAATAAGAAAAATTGTTCTACTTCTTCGGATCCAAGATGAATATAGTTATTCCAATGATAGTTCAAAATTAAAACTTCTTCACTAAAGCCACATTGGAATTTAAGATGTTTACTATCATGTTTAGAGCAACAATTTATATCATGACGTTTAAGCAAAATTTTAGCAATTGTATCCAACTTTTTTAACGTGCCCCCCATGACTTTGCCCTTATATGATTCTCTATACTTCATAAATAATTCTGCAAGTTCCATATAGTATAAAGCAGGTCCTTCCATAACAACAGTTTTTAGTTTTTCGATTTTTCAAATTTTTATAGATTTTCAGATATATAGGAAAAATAAAACAAGACAAAAATAAACTAAACAAAACAAAATGAAATAAAAACAGCGAGAGAGGTGGAGTGTACTCCCCAGGTGAACTTATAAGTAGAGCTATGCTCCCCGGCAACGGCGCCAGAAAATAGTCTTGATGACCCACAAGTATAGGGGATCGCAACAGTAGCAGTAACACAGAGGCGATGTCAGTGGAAATATCCCAGTGCGCAGTTGATTGAAAAGCAATGATGATGAAATAAAGGACCGGGGTTCCCGACGATCTACACTAGTAGTAACTCTCCAGATAACAAGTGTTGGGTGAACAAATTACAGCTGGGCAATTGACAGAATTGAATTTAGCATTAAGACAAAATATCCAGTCTATTAATATCGTAGGCATGTTTTCCATATATAGCCATATGTGCTCGCAATGAGAAACTTGCATAACATCTTTTGTCCTACCAGTCCGTTTGCAGCGGGGCCTCAAGGGAAACTACTGGTAATTAAGGTACTCCTTTTAATAGAGCACCGGAGCAAAGCATTAACACTTGGTGAAAACATGTGATCCTCATATCAAAGACATCCCCTTCGGTTATCCCAATTCGAGATCACTTTGGGGCCTCGGGTTCCAGACAAAGACATGTGCATACAATTTGTAGATACAATCTAAGCAACAATTATAGAGCCTAGATCTAAGATCATGCCACTCATGCACTAGTGACAAGCATTAAACATAACAATATTGAAGCAACAAATACTTCACAAAGTTCTAAGATATACTGAACATAATGATCAATCCATCGGATCCCAACAAACACAAAACCGATTACATCATATGGATCTCAATCATCTAAGGCAGCTGATACGTCTCAAACGTATCTATAATTTCTTATGTTCCATGCTAGTTTTATGACAATACCTACATGTTTTATTCATACTTTATATCATTTTTATGCATTTTCCGGAACTAACCTATTAACAAGATGCCGAAGTGCCAGTTCCTGTTTTCTGCTGTTTTTGGTTTCAGAAATCCTACAAAGGAAATATTCTCGGAATTGGACGAAATCAACGCCAGTATCTTATTTTTCCCGGAAGCTTCCGGAGCACCGAAGAGGGGCCGGAGGGGAGCCAGGGGGCCCCACCCCACAAGGCGGCACGGCCAAGGGGGCACCCCCTATGGTGTGGCTCCACCAGGACTCCCCCGAGGCTGCCCTTCCGCCTATATAAAGCCTCCGTCGCGAAAACCCTAAAAGAATAAGCCACGATATGAGAAAAGTTCCAGAGCCGCCGCCATCGCGGAGCCAAGATTCGGGGGACAGAAGTCATCTCCATCGACACCACCGCCATCTTCATCGCCGATGATGTCTCCTATGATGAGGAGGGAGTAGTTCTCCCCCGAGGCTGAGGGCTCTACCGGTAGCTATGTGGTTAATCTCTCTCTCATGTACCTCAATACAATGATCTCATGAATTGCCTTGCATGATTGAGATCCATATGATGAGCTTTGTATCACAATTAATCTATGTGCTACTCTAGTGATGTTATTAAAGTAGTCTATTCCTCCTTCATGATGTAAAGGTGACAGTGTGTGCATCGTGTAGTTCTTGGCGTAGGTTATGATTGTAATCTCTTGTAGATTATGGAGTTAACTATTACTACGATAGTATTGATGTGATCTATTCCTCCTTTCATAGTGTAATGGTGACAGTGTGTATGCTATGTTAGTACTTGGTCTAAATTGCAAAGATCTATTATGCTCTAAAGGTTACTTAAATATGAATGCGGAATGTTGTGGCGCTTGTTAACTCCGGCTTGAGGGAGCTCTTGTAGCCCTACACAATGAATGGTGTTTGTTATCAAACAAGAGTATATGTAGCACAAGTGAGGAGAAGTTATTTATTTATTATGTGATCAATGTTGAGAGTGTCCACTAGTGAAAGTAGGATCCCTAGGCCTTGTTTCCAATACTGCAAACACCGCTTACTTACTGTTCTACTGCATGTTTACTTGCTGCCATATTTATTTCAGATTGTTATTACCACTCATATCCATCTATATCACCTGCGTTTCACTATCTCTTCACCGAACTAGTGCGCCTATACATCTGACAAGTGTATTAGGTGTGTTGGGGACACAAGAGACTTCTTGTATCACTACAAGAATAGTTGCCATGGCCGAC
>NC_061511.1:107620418-107676187 GCF_022539505.1 Lolium rigidum
CATCAATCAACGGAAGCGAAGTTATGCTATTAGACATAGCAAGATAGCAAAAGGCCTAAGAGGCCAGGAGCATAACGGCGACGTCCCAGCCCATAGATTCCAGGCTGCCACCTGGGAACCCCAAGCTACTCGTCGATGTCGACTTAGAAACCACCATCTGTTGGAGAGACTTTGTCTGAAACAAAAGCATGCAAAGCTGAGTACAGGGACTCAGCAAGACTTAGTACAACCTTTTAGCAAAGCTGGTATGCGGGCTTTCTGGTAGATCTTCTTTTGCGTAAAGCCAGTTTTCCTTTGTAAGACAAGAGAGAGGAGAAGCTCGACTACTCAGAATCTTTAAAAGGGGATAAGAGAGCGACATCTCTATCTCTATTGATCATCATATTGTATCCACCAATCTTCATCATCTCGAACCACTATCCTCGGATCACCCCCTCAACACCCGGAGAAGGTGTCCGTAAACACACATTGATTACCAAGTTTTACGATCAGGTTAAAGTTCTCTATGATCTCCACGTCCGTTCCCAAGTCGTCCGTAACCGTGGACACGGCTTTTCGAAAAGATTTAACCCTGCAGGGGTGCACAACTTTACCCACACGCGCCAACCGATTCTTAGTGCCAGTACATTAGCTCTCTTCCTTGGAAAGCCGGCAGAGAGTGGTTGACCACGACCTTTACCTTGTCGTCGCCGAGACCATGAGTCACGCGCTAAGGATTGTTCCGCCGTAACGGGTCAAGTCCCGAAGTCGGTCCTTAACGATGTGAGGCGAGGTGGGTTTCTCCAGGGACTCTAACCCCAGCCACCACGGCCACGCTTACCTACCTGTATGCTATGCGCCTTTTCACAAATGTTTTCGATGCATATGTCCAGATAACACGCAAACTATGTGACTCATGGAATCTACTAGGCAAGTTAGTGAGTCGAGAGGGTACCATAATAGGGCCTCGTGTGGTTGTACGCTCGGTCATGGTTCAAGAGGCGAGAACTCGGTTCCTAGGGTCGGCAGAAACGAAACAACCCACCACATCCCAATGTGGCCTCTCGTCTGAGCCTTTAATCATGTTTAATAACATCTCTATACTTACCACGTCAACCTGTCTTGCTAGATTCATTTCATTGTATGGCTCCAGTCCGAAGACCGGAGTAGTAGCGTAACAAACTAAGCATGGCTAAGCATAAAGAGATAAAGGCTCTAGCGATGCACACATGCCCAACCTAGTTATGCTAGGAGCAGTGGATCAGGTATTTGAGGCTACAAGGGTGAAACATGCAATAGATAGGATAACTCTACCTATCGATAAAAAGACAGTTGAATCGTATGCAATATGTAGGAACCAGAACAAAAGCATTTAGAAATCATATATGAACCAGGCTAGGGCTTGCCTTTGTCCCTGATAAACCAATATGGATCTTCGGGCATCCCATGCTTGACTTGTTCGTCGGTGGACGATTATTGACCTTCGTCGTTGTTGATCTTCAACGTCTCGGGCACGTGCTCTATCGATCGCGAAGAATCAAATACTATAAAGAGAGGAATAACAATCAAGACATGACATCGATGCAATGCGCATACAAGTATGAATGATATGTCATATTAAAGGAATTAAGTAAACCCTAGGTGCATCATCCGATTAAAGGGGTTCCGGCATCAGACCCCGACATATGAGAGGGGTTAATTAGGGTTTCACTACTTATGCAGTTTTAATTGTTGCAATGATGCATGAATTACATCTAAACTTGTAGAGAATGTTTTTCTGAACATTTTGATATATTATTCATATTTTTCTGATTTAAAATGAATTAGTTATGAATTAAACAAGATTTAACCATTTTCTGGAATTTCTGGAAAATGTTAAATATCTGACAGGAGGGGTCCACTGTCAGGGTTTTATTAATTTCTAAAACATTTATGAAAAGATTAAATCACTGACGAAGGGCCCCACCTGTCAATGCATTTACCAAAATAGAAAATAAAAGGAAATAAAAAGAAAAGGGCCACTGGGTCAACCGCCGGTGGTCAACCCGACGGTGACCGGCGCCGGTGAGCGGCGGAGGCGGCGCTCCCGTGGCCCCCTGGACGCGCGGGATGGCGCGTTCGACGCGCCTAGGCGAGGCGAGTCGGCAGGTGGCGGCGCCGCGACCAATAGGTCGCCGGAACCTTGCCGGCGACGAGGCCGAGCGGCGGCGGGGCGCAGGTACATGTCGCGGGCTCGCTACAGAGGCGTAGGGGGAGGGAGGAGGGCACCACCAGGTGCAGAGGCTCACCGCGGAGCTCTAGGAGGTGACGGCGAGGGCGGAGGTGGCTTGTAGCGCCGGCGTCGAGCCAATTTCTGGCCGCCGAACATGGAGAAGAAGGGCGCGGTGGCGGCGAGTTGAGGCGTCCCGCATCGATTCCTTCGACGAGGAGGGTCCTGGCGGCGAGGCACAACTCGTGGGAAGCTCAGTGGGGCTCGGGGGTAGCCGGAACGGCGGGGAAGAAATGGCGGCCGGCGGCTAGGGTTCGGGCGTGAGCTCACAGAGAGGAGGGGAAAAGAGAGGGCGCGCCAGGGAGGAGGATAGGGACGAGGAAGGCGTCGGTGTGCGGGGGAAAGACCCCAGGACGTCTCCTCAACCAACGGCGGCGGCAGGAGGTGGAGGTGCAAAGCACGGCCACGCAGGTGCCTGCGTGTGAGGAGGAAGAAGACAAGGCCAAGTTTTGCAAAAAGCCCCCTGGTATTTGGGATTTTCCAGGAAAAAATAAAATAGGAATAGATTCAAATCTATTCCACTCTTTTGAACTCTTTTTGCAAACCCAAACACACTCAAAACTTTATAGAAAAATAAAGTGGCCTTCCTAGTTACATGAGAAGGTGCACTTACTTTTATTTTGAGTGTTTCAAACGGTTAAACACATTTTAAAAAGAGAAAGACTTACATAAACCTAGGGTTTCCACCTTAATTTATTTGCAAATTTTTATTAATGCATTTAAAATGATGCTCATGATGCACAAAACAATTCCTAATTAGGGTTTGATAAACAGGGATGTTACAACTCTATCCCCCTTACAAGAATCTCGTCCCCGAGATTCCTAAGGTAGGAAAAGAGAAGGTAACAAGGACTATGACGGTCTTCAACGAGCTTGTTGATACCACGACGATCTTCTTTGTCGAAGAAGTTGATCCACGACATCCTGAAGAGCTCTTCAGTTCCTTTATTCACTCAAGGAAAGAGGGAATAACTCTGGACGGTGGATCTTTAAAAGATCGAGTATCTCATGGTCATCTCATGGAAGGAGTGTTGAAAAACAACTCTATAGCTAACAAACATGAAACACGACAAGTTAACGGGGGAGACGGAAGAAGTTTCAACTTTTGGTAGGCAATTGTTCCACGCTTGATAAGAACACGAAGGACAAGGTAGCGAGGAGTTAAACTGCCTTTGATACCATGACGAGGCACTCTTAGAGAGGGTGACTCGTGGAAGCACAAAGGATTATCCAACCATAGCAACTTTGAATTTAAGAATCATAGTCACTCTTCGGGTAGGATATATGAAACGATTGTTGTCTACTCAAAAGGCTAGGGCCTAGATGACTGACGAATTCACACAGCATGTGAATTGATTAGAACTTCAGGTATAAACAACAGGAAGGGGATGAGCACTAGATAGTGAAGTGTCAATGATCACCGGGGAGTGAAATTTGTCCTAACGGAATGGTTGTCACCGGAGAAATGATTTCGAGGGATTGACCGAGAGACATTTACCAACTCTGCTTATAAGGTTCTTCTTGAGGTTCTAGACACCAATATTAGGCTATTTACTAGCCTTCAAATAGGTCATCAAGTGAAGGTCGACTTCGAATTGAAAAGACATCATAAGGGCAACTCCTAGAATAAGTCGCACAAGATCCTTATGGAGAGTGGTTATTCTTGATGATTCAAGAATCTTGACATTAGATCTTCTGACTAATTGTGCTAACCACAACACCAATCTTGCCAGATTTACAAAGAGACCTATGTGAAAAATCCTTGAGAAACACTAACCATCATTGCCGCTTGAGATTCAAACTTAGGTTAGGTGTAAAGATATTTCAGACTCAGAATGTACAAATAGAAATTGCAACAACTACCACCAAGTTAAAGTTGCTAGATTCTCAAGATATAGACTATAATATCAAGCTCCAAAAGATTGAGCCAGATTGCGTAATCCATATGGTTGCGACTGCCAAAGGCAATTGCGCGCATATGAACTTGCAATGTAACACCTTTGAGTCATTGTGGGGACATCAAAGAAGATAATGAAGTTATTAAGCTTCTTCTCTTTGAACAAACCAGTCAGTGGCTTGGTGTGCATAGAGAAATTTTTCAAGGAATGGAGATAACAACCTTCCATCTCAAGAATACTTCGCACATGCATGACAGACTTGCGATGATTCCCGAGGAAAACAAAGGGAACTCGACTCAGATCCACGGCAACATCTTTCAGCAAATGCACGTGAACCAGAGAAGGTCACTTCCAACATCCAGAACACATACTTCATGATAACACAAAGATTGTTCTCAAAACTTTCCAACATTAGTGCCACTTGTCCATTATGAATCTGTTTAAACTTGAAGTAAATAAGAATGTCATCGATGGGCTCAATAACAAACTTATCAAGATACTCCAATGGGGGGACTCATATTCTATATGGACTCGGCAGAAATATTGGTTAGACCAAAGGACATGAAGGTATACTCAGACAAGACACCATGGGTATAAGCATCATCAAGATAGTCCTTGGAACTGAGTTTGATTTGACGATAGCTCAAACTCAAATCAAATATGGGAAAGATAGCATATCCATAAAGGAGATACTTTCTGACTTCAACACCGACAACACTAGACATCCCTTTATGATGGAACAAAGTTGGATAGACCTTTTGTCTTTCAACTCTCCAAGTTGTTGATTAAGCTCAACCAACTAGTCCAGGGTTATCCAACGACGGTTCTTGGAGAAGGAGTAGTTCAACGAACCAACGTACTCATGAATTCGACAACACGGTCATGTAACAACATGGTGATACTTCTAGAAAGACATCCAGAATATCACGAACCACTCGGTATATCATCGAATTCGAGAGGGAATGTTGCTTTACAAAGCAAACGATATGGTCTTGAGAGCTTTGGGATTAACCTAACTCTTTGACCGAATATGTGCGCCCGAACAAAAGGACTTGGCAACGAAGTGAAGCTTTGCTTCATGATTGGATAAACGATCATGCTAAGAATGACACAATTGTCCTTGGATTTCAAAACAATTAGAATTGCTAAGAACCTCGGATGGCTACATCAATACGCAAACCCCAACATTCCCAAGCATGGACAGCTCGGAGAAAGGGTGAGTAAAGATATGTAAGATTATCACTTCATCAATAAGGTCATGATACAACACGATCTCATGATATAGAAGAGGGCGATAGTCTAAGGTAGAACAGAACAGAAACTAACGAGGCCTCTTAATCTGCAGATTACAACACTTTGACCAAGTCTTAGAAACGGACGAGGTACTGGAGTTTGTTTCTCCTGACATACCAAAATGGAATTTCTTGAAAGACCACAAGGGTAACATACATTGGCAAACACCAATGCACATTTACAACTTGGTTGCTAACTAGCAGACAAAGGTCGGAAAGCAAGTAAAGAGGAGGAACACAATCAGGATCAGAATTCCTGAGATGTAGATGCATAAGATAACACTTTAGGGAAACTCATGCTAAAAAGGGAGGTGTGGTGGAGTCACCGACATAGATATGAGACTCTTAGAGAGCACTCTTGTCGTGATCCCTTTGGTTTGATGAAAGAACCTCTGCGATAGCTAGTGGAAGGGAAAGATCTTTATTGCCGCAATTCAACACGACAATAACCACAAGCTTGAAGGCTAGAACGATTTGAATTTAGCCATCCCGATGTAATGTTTGAACATTAACACCAGTGTTCAATGGCATGGATCTTGGGTTAAAGGCCGTGTTCATGTACTAAGATTCAAGAGAATCCAAGCACAATCGGGGACCTTCGGTTCAAGTCCAAGGGTTAAAACCCGAGAATGAAGTAACTACTAGATGAGTGACACGGAGGACACTGCGAGGTAGCAATCACTATGTAGCTTCTAGAAGACATGCATAGCTTCCGAAGTACCCAAGAAAATAAAAAGGAGGCATACAAGGCGAAAGGAAACCTCGAAGCCTAGAACAGAATTTTGTGGAAACCACAAACTAGAAAGATCATGATGGAAGGAGATCTCTCTATTAAAACAAAATGAGGAGGTGCACAACACACACACGACTCTAGAGAACTCTTCACTAGGTCAACTGGTTTAGAACGACATGCCCTTGAGGCACCTAAGTTTGAAAGACTAGAAGAGATAGGAAAACTTTCAAATAAACACAAGGTAAGGCACCTTAGAAATAGAGCGATCCCAGATAAGGAATAAAAAGAAGCCTAATCAGATTTTCACAAATACTTTTAGCTTCCAAATAGTTTTCGCAAACACTAGACTCAACATCGACCAGTAGAAAGGGTTTTCCTACAGGCAGTCCTGCTTCGATACCAAAACCTCGTGGCACCCCGGGATCGTGGTTAGACAAATACCAGATCTTCATCTGACATAAGCCTAACCTAGAGCTCGAGAGACTACAGTGAGAGAATCGGTAACACAACAGTGACTCTACGACTCAAGAAGTAATACAAGCTCTTAACTGAGCGAAGAACCGAAGCATTACAAGCAGAGGTCAACGACCGACATACATCAATCAACGGAAGCGAAGTTATGCTATTAGACATAGCAAGATAGCAAAAGGCCTAAGAGGCCAGGAGCATAACGGCGACGTCCCAGCCCATAGATTCCAGGCTGCCACCCGGGAACCCCAAGCTACTCGTCGATGTCGACTTAGAAACCACCATCTCGTTGGAGAGACTTTGTCTCGAAACAAAAGCATGCAAAGCTGAGTACGGGGACTCAAGCAAGACTTAGTACAACCTTTTAGCAAAGCTGGTATGCGGGCTTTACGGTAGATCTTCTTTGCGTAAAGCCAGTTTTCCTTTGTAAGACAAGAGAGAGGAGAAGCTCGACTACTCAGAATCTTTAAAAGGGGATAAGAGAGCGACATCTCTATCTCTATTGATCATCATATTGTATCCACCAATCTTCATCATCTCGAACCACTATCCTCGGATCACCCCCTCAACACCCGTGAGAAGGTGTCCGTAAACACACATTGATTACCAAGTTTTACGATCAGGTTAGGGCTTTCTGGTAGATCTTCTTTTGCGTAAAGCCAGTTTTCCTTTGTAAGATGAGAGAGAAGAGAAGCTCGACTACTCAGAACCTTTGAAAGGGGATAAGAGAGCGACATCTCTATCTCTGTTGATCATCATATTGTATCCACCAATCTTCATCATCTCGAACCACTATCCTCGGATTACCCCCTCAACACCCGAAGAAGGTATCCGTAAGCACACATTGATTGCCAAGTTTTACGATCAGGTTCAAGTTGTCTATGATCACATAATCCATTCCCAAGTCGTCCGTAACCGTGGACACGGCTTTTCGAAAAGATTTATTACCCTGCAGGGGTGCACAACTTTACCCACACGTGCCAACCGATTCTTAGTGCCAGTACATTAGCTCTCTTCCTTGGAAAGCCGGCAGAGAGTGGTTGACCACGACCTTTACCTTGCTGTCGCCGAGACCATGAGTCACGCGCTAAGGATTGTTCCGCCGTAACGGGTCAAGTCCCGAAGTCGGTCCTTAACGATGTGAGGCGAGGTGGGTTTCTCCAGGGACTCTAACCCCAGCCACCACGGCCACGCTTACCTACCTGTATGCTATGCACCTTTTCACAAACATTTTTGATGCATATGTCCAAATAACACGCAAACTATGTGACTCATGGAATCTACTAGGCAAGTTAGTGAGTCGAGAGGGTACCATAATAGGGCCTCGTGTGGTTGTACGCTCGGTCTTGGTTCAAGAGGCGAGAACTCGGTTCCTAGGGTCGGCGGAAACGAAACAACCCACCACATCCCAATGTGGCCTCTCGTCTGAGCCTTTAATCATGTTTAACAACATCTCTATACTTACCACGTCAACCTGTCATGCTAGTTTCATTTCATTGTATGGCTCCAGTCCGAAGACCGGAGTAGTAGCGTAACAAACTAAGCATGGCTAAGCATAAAGAGATAAAGGCTCTAGCGATGCACACATGCCCAACCTAGTTATGCTAGGAGCAGTGGATCAGGTATTTGAGGCTACAAGGGTGGAACATGCAATAGATAGGATAACTCTACCTATCGATAAAAGACAGTTGAATCGTGTGCAATATGTAGGAACCAGAAGTAAAAGCATTTCAAAATCATATATGAACCAGGCTAGGGCTTGCCTTGTCCCTGACAAACCAATATGGATCTTCGAGGATCCCATGCTTGACTTGTTCGCTGATGGACAAATATTGATCTGCGTCGTTGTTGATCTTCATCGTCTCGGGCACGTGCTCTATCGATCGCGAAGAAGCAAATACTATAAAGAGAGGAATAACAATCAACACATGGCATCGATGCAATGCGCATACAAGTATGAATGATATGTCATATTAATGGAATTGAGTAAACCCTAGGTGCATCATTAGATTAAAGGGGTTCCGGCATCGGACCCCGACATATGAGAGGGGTTAATTAGGTTTTTCTACTAAGCTCCACATTTAATGGGTTCAATCATGTATGAAACATGTATAAACGAATAGGAAATGTTTTACTGATCGAAATGATATATAATTTTATATTTTTCTGATTTAATATGAAATAGTTATGGATTTAACAAGTTTTATCCATTTTCTGAAATTCTAGTAATTATTAAAATTCTGACATAGGGGCCCACTGTCATAGTTTTATTCTTTATCTAAAATACTGGAAATGATTAAATTTCGACGGACGGACCCCACCTGTCATATTAATTTGAATTACAGAAAATGATAAAACAAAAATAAAAGAAAAGAAAAGAAAAGCCACCTGGCAACCGGGTCCCACCGGAGTCAACCGCCGGTGGTTGACCACGGCGGACCGGCGCCGGCGGCAAGCGGAGCGGGCGCTCCCGGCCACGCCTGGACGCGCGACCAGGCGCGTTGGACGCGCCCTGACGCGGCGAGTCGAGGAGTGGCGGCTCCGCACCGGAGGAGGTCGCCGGAGCGGCGCCGACGCTGAGCAGGCCGCGACGGCCGGGTGCGGGCGCGCGTCGCGGCAGCCGACGGCAGAGGGGAGGGAGGAGAAGGAGGGGCGCCGGCGGTGCGGCCTGCTCACCGCGGGAGCTCTGCGAGGTGGCCGGCGAGGGCGGAGGAAGCGGCGGACGACGGCGAAACGGGGCCGGCCGGAGTTGGGGAAGACGGCGCGGCGTCGGCTACTGCGGCCTCCCTCGTCGATTCCTTCGACGAGGAGGAGTCCGGAGGGGAGGCGGAGCTCGGGGGCACGCTCGGCCGGGCGCGGGGAGGTGCGAGACGGCGGCGACGAGCGTCGGCCGGAGCTAGGGTTTGGCAGCGCGAGCGCGCAGAGAGAGAAGAGAGAGCAAGGCGCGCGAGAGAGAAGATAGGGACGAGGGGCAGGGCGTCGGCGTGGCGCGCGTGAGGAGCTCCAGGGCGTCTTCTCGACCAACGGCGGCGGCAGGAGGTGGAGGTGCAAGGCACGGCCACGCAGGTGCCTGCGTGTGAGGAGGAAGAAGACAAGGCCAAGTTTTGCAAAAAGCCCCCTGGTATTTGGGATTTTCCAGGAAAAAATAAAATAGGAATAGATTCAAATCTATTCCACTCTTTTGAACTCTTTTTGCAAACCCAAACACACTCAAAACTTTATAGAAAAATAAAGTGGCCTTCCTAGTTACATGAGAAGGTGCACTTACTTTTATTTTGAGTGTTTCAAACGGTTAAACACATTTTAAAAAGAGAAAGACTTACATAAACCTAGGGTTTCCACCTTAATTTATTTGCAAATTTTTATTAATGCATTTAAAATGATGCTCATGATGCACAAAACAATTCCTAATTAGGGTTTGATAAACAGGGATGTTACCCAAAACCTGTGGCACCCCCGGGATCAGGGTTAGACAGATACCAGATCTTCGTCTGACATAAGCCTAACCTAGAACTCGAGAGACTACAGTGAGAGAATCGGTAACACAACAGTGACTCTACGACTCAAGAAGTAATACAAGCTCATAACTGAGCGAAGAACCAAAGTATTACAAGCAGAGGTCACTGACCTGACATACATCAATCAACGGAAGCAAAGTTATGCTATTAGACATAGCAAGATAGCAAAAGGCCTAAGAGGCCAGGAGCATAACGGCGACGTCCCAGCCCATAGATTCCAGTGCTGCCACCCGGGAACCCCAAGCTACTCGTCGATGTCGACTAGAAACCACCATCTGTTGGAGCAACTTCTTCTGAAACAAAAGCATGCAAAGCTGAGTACAGGGACTCAGCAAGACTTAGTACAACCTTTTAGCAAAGCGGGTATGCGGGCTTTCTGTAGATCTTCTTTTGCGTAAAGCCAGTTTTCCTTTGTAAGATAAGAGAGAAGAGAAGCTCGACTACTCAGAACCTTTGAAAGGGGATAAGAGAGCGACATCTCTATCTCTATTGATCATCATATTGTATCCACCAATCTTCATCATCTCGAACCACTATCCTCGGATCACCCCCTCAACACCCGAAGAAGGTATCCGTAAACACACATTGATTGCCAAGTTTTACGATCAGGTTAAAGTTGTCTATGATCACATAATCCATTCCCAAGTCGTCCGTAACCGTGGACACGGCTTTTCGAAAAGATTTAACCCTGCAGGGGTGCACAACTTTACCCACACGTGCCAACCGATTCTTAGTGCCAGAACATTAGCTCTCTTCCTTGGAAAGCCGGCAGAGAGTGGTTGACCACGACCTTTACCTTGTCTGTCGCCGAGACCATGAGTCACGCGCTAAGGATTGTTCCGCCGTAACGGGTCAAGTCCCGAAGTCGGTCCTTAACGATGTGAGGCGAGGTGGGTTTCTCCGAGGACTCTAACCCCAGCCACCACGGCCACGCTTACCTACCCGTATGCTATGCACCTTTTCACAAACATTTTCGATGCATATGTCCAAATAACGCGCAAACTATGTGACTCATGGAATCTACTAGGCAAGTTAGTGAGTCGAGAGGGTACCATAATAGGGCCTCGTGTGGTTGTACGCTCGGTCTTGGTTCAAGAGGCGAGAACTCGGTTCCTAGGGTCGGCGTAAACGAAACAACCCACCACATCCCAATGTGGCCTCTCGTCTGAGCCTTTAATCATGTTTAACAACATCTCTATACTTACCACGTCAACCTGTCATGCTAGTTTCATTTCATTGTAAGGCTCCAGTCCGAAGACCGGAGTAGTAGCGTAACAAACTAAGCATGGCTAAGCATAAAGAGATAAAGGCTCTAGCGATGCACACATGCCCAACCTAGTTATGCTAGGAGCAAGTGGATCAGGTATTTGAGGCTACAAGGTGGAACATGCAATAGATAGGATAACTCTACCTATCGATAAAAGACAGTTGAATCGTGTGCAATATGTAGGAACCAGAGTAAAAGCATTTCAAAATCATATATGAACCAGGCTAGGGCTTGCCTTGTCCCTGACAAACCAATATGGATCTTCGAGGATCCCATGCTTGACTTGTTCGTCGATGGACAATTATTGATCTGCGTCGTTGTTGATCTTCATCGTCTCGGCACGTGCTCTATCGATCGCGAAGAAGCAAATACTATAAAGAGAGGAATAACAATCAACACATGGCATCGATGCAATGCGCATACAAGTATGAATGATATGTCATATTAATGGAATTGAGTAAACCCTAGGTGCATCATCAGATTAAAGGGGTTCCGGCATCGGACCCCGACATATGAGAGGGGTTAATTAGGTTTTTCTACTAAGCTCCACATTTAATGGGTTCAATCATGTATGAAACATGTATAAACGAATAGGAAATGTTTTACTGATCGAAATGATATATAATTTTATATTTTTCTGATTTAATATGAAATAGTTATGGATTTAACAAGTTTTATCCATTTTCTGAAATTCTAGTAATTATTAAAATTCTGACATAGGGGCCCACTGTCATAGTTTTATTCTTTATCTAAAATACTGGAAATGATTAAATTTCTGACGGACGGACCCCACCTGTCATATTAATTTGAATTACAGAAAATGATAAAACAAAAATAAAAAGAAAAGAAAAGAAAAGCCACCGGCAACGGGTCCCACCGGAGTCAACCGCCGGTGGTTGACCACGGCGGACCGGCGCCGGCGGCAAGCGGAGCGGGCGCTCCCGGCCACGCCTGGACGCGCGACCAGGCGCGTTGGACGCGCCCTGACGCGGCGAGTCGAGGAGTGGCGGCTCCGCCCGGAGGAGGTCGCCGGAGCGGCGCCGACGTTGAGCAGCGCGACGGCCGGGTGCGGGCGCGCGTCGCGGCAGCGACAGAGAGGGGGAGGGGGGAAGAGGAGGGGCTCCGGCGGTCGGCCTGCTCACCAGGGAGCTCGCAGGGTGTCCGGCGAGGGCGGGGAAGGGCGGACGGCGGCAAAACAGGGCCGGCCGGAGTCGGGGAAGACGGCGTGGCGTCGCCTACTGCGGCCTCCCCTCGTCGATTCCTTCGACGGGGAGGAGCAGGAGGGGGAGGCGGAGCTCGGGGGCACGTCGGCCGGGCGCGGGGAGGTGCGAGACGGCGGCGACGAGCGTCGGCCGGAGCTAGGGTTTGGCAGGCGCGAGCGGCAGAGAGAGAAGAGAGAGCAAGCGCGCGAGAGAGAAGATAGGGACGAGGGGCAGGGCGTCGGCGTGGCGCGCGTGAGGAGCTCCAGGGCGTCTTCTCGACCAACGGCGGCGGCAGGAGGTGGAGGTGCAAGGCACGGCCACGCAGGTGCCTGCGTGTGAGGAGGAAGAAGACAAGGCCAAGTTTTGCAAAAAGCCCCTCGGTATTTGGGATTTCCCTAGAAAAAGTAAAACAAGAATAGATTCAAATCTATTCACTCTTTTGAACTCTTTTTGCAAACCCAAACACACTCAAAACTTTATAGAAAAATAAAGTGGCCTTCCTAGTTACATGAGAAGGTGCACTTACTTTTATTTTGAGTGTTTCAAACGGTTAAACACATTTTAAAAAGAGAAAGACTTACATAAACCTAGGGTTTCCACCTTAATTTATTTGCAAATTTTTATTAATGCATTTAAAATGATGCTCATGATGCACAAAACAATTCCTAATTAGGGTTTGATAAACAGGGATGTTACAGTTCTCCACCGGGCTGATCGTTCACCTGAATTCCGTGGAACTCAGGGTGAAGTCGCCCAAGGAAAGCTGCGACAGCGGTGAGGTCATGCTCGAAAACGAGGCTCCCACCGTTCCCGAGCTGATAGAACTTCGCGTTGATGGGTTCATTGGGCTCCATCTGAAAGCGAAAAGGTTGAGTAAGTTAGAGAGTGAACAAGTGTGGCAAAATTTTAAGTAGATTCAATTAAGAAAAGTACATTATTCATCACATTTCGAAATATACTCAAAGGCAAGAATGCGAATAAATTTTCATAAATATTCACTTCATTTTATTTCAAAGTTAAGTTTTTATGAACGTCCATTCTAACTAGGGTTTTCTAAGGTCAAACAATGGCTCTGATACCAACTTGTCAACACCCGGATTTTTAAGTCCAGATGCCTATTATGTCATTCGTCGCAATCCCAAGATAATGTTGTTGCGAGGCATAATAGTCGAATATCACAGTCATTATTTATTACAAGCCATAATGTCATACAATCTTGAATCACATGATTCATCTTACACAAATAGTTGATCCTTCAATCAACAACATACATAAGTTCATACATAGCGGAAGCGTAATAGTAACGGGACTCTCTAGTCCACAGGCCAACATTTGACGTCAGAAACCCCTAGTTGTCGTAGGCGTCCTGCTGGTCATCCTCGTGATAGTTCTGTTCCTCCTCGTACTCTGGCCATTTGAATAGCCAGGGACAAAGCCGTAAGTACTTCAAGTACTTGCAAACTAATACTATTGTAAAATGCCAATTAAAGGTACTAAGCTCTAGTTTAACTTGCATAAGCCAAATTTTAGTTCACAAGCTTGGATCATGTACTAACTATCTTAAGTGGGAACATTAGTGTCATTCCCACATCATAGGTTCAATACCCAAAGAGTCACCAAGTCACCATTCACACTTTACTAAAGCTTTCAAAATCTGACACTGGAAACTGTATGGCCCTTCCAACCGTCCGTAACCGTGGACACGGCTATTCGAATAGATTTACACTCTGCAGAGGTTGCACACTTGTGCCACAACATTTGATTTCATCCTTCGGAATAACTCCGAGTCACAGTAACACAGTACGCGGATCATCAACCATAACCTTTCACTTACACATCCTAGTATGAGCACCTCTCCCCATGAGCTTGGCCTCCCGAGTGAAAACCAACTCGTTAACTCGGGAACCGCACGAGGCTTGGCCGTACAATTTCACCTCAATTCACATCCTTTCTCAACAACGGAGGCAGCCTCAAGCATAACCCCTATGATGTGTGTTCGGAGGGAACTCATACTAAAATCTATAAACTTCCAGTTAAGCCCTACCCATAATCAGGTATTGTGGGGGTACTCAAAAATTGGAAAGGTATCGCATTCAAACCAATATCAGGTTTTTATCAAAAATCACCATCTTCTCTTGTTCACAATCAACTTCAAATCCTTCAATGGAATGCTTCATCATTCCAAGGTTTCAAAATTCAACCATTCACATGTTCCCATCTATAGTAGTCAAATTTTAGTATTTTAGCACTAGCACTAATCATGAGGGGTGCTACTTTGCTTTGCTATCTTTACTCATCTAGTAATCTTGTTCTCTATACCAATTTTAGTCCATCCTTGGAAAACACAACAAGTATAACTTGTATAGTGTACACATAAGATAGGCTTGTATGAAGAAAGGTAAGAATCATGGTGCCTTGCTCAAGGAGAGCTTTGCACTTTGCAAGAGTATTATCTTGCCTTGGTAGTTCTCTAGGTTTTCTCCTTCTTCTTCAGGGTAGAATTCTCCTTCCTCTTGATAATCTCCGGTGCTAGCGTCTAAATTTGAATACGAAGTATAATCACCAAGCAAGCTCAAAAGCTATACTAAACACATCATTACTTCACACAAACTATACTAAGCACACACATAAAATAAGTAAGTGCATTGGTGGGGTGACTTGAGGAAAATATTTTCCTCTCATTCATATGTGACAAATAACTTCCATATAGTTCTTGAGGAATAATTTCCTCTCATTCAAATCTTCTTAAGATTTAATTTCTCAAATAATCATACATGAGTTCATATTGACCTAAGTCAAACATTCATCATCATTATTTGAGAAATTGATTTAAATGAGGTAGACCACCTCATACCATTTAAAATACTCTACAAATGATTTAAATCTCCAAATGTTCATATAGGAGAGTTTGGACCAGGGGTGCAAACATCACATGAATTCGTTTGAGACAAAGATTTAAATGAAGTGAAAATACTTCATAAGATTTATATAATAGTTTTGGACAATATCACTTAATTAAACTAGCCATATTGTCCATTAATTAAACTAGGGCATGATCATGCAAAGTGACCACACCGTTTTCTTGCAGAAACAATTAGTGTAAGTCAAATGTGAGCTATAGGAGTTGGAATTAACTTAATATCTATTTTGGTTGATTTTTAAGAATTAATTGAATGTGCAAAAGTCTCTGGCTTGATCTTTTTGTCACATTATTTCTACAACAGATCTCAAGGTGAGACCAGTGGCAAGTTGTAGAACTTTTCCTTAGCTTTCTGACAATATAAGGTTTGTTAAATTTGGCCAAGCCAAACAGATTCTATGGATTTTCAAAGTTGGAGCCAGTATTGAAATTAAATGGATTTGGAAAATTCGAATTTGAATTACTGGGCTACGCGGGAAAGCTAACTGGGCCCAAACGTTTAAAAACGGCCCAAGGCCAGCCCACCACGCATCTGTGCACGCGCGGGCCGCCTGACAGTGGGCTCCACCCGTCAGCGACTCTTAAAAGCCGAATCGGTATGGACTAACGTGGGGCGTTGGATTAGAACGACATCGGACGGCACAGAGCCATCGTCGTCTCCGGCGAGATTGGGTCACTGGCACGGCGGCGGTAGGGGGTCGGAGGCTCACCGTGGCTCCAGCTAGGGTTGGTCAGTGTGCTTGGGGACGTTGTGGACGACGGCGAAGCAGCCTGTAGCAGTGGCGTCGCTTGGGGAAGCCTGGATCGACGGCGATTGCTGCAGAGCTTCCGTGGCAGTGAGGCGTTGATTGGCCTTGCTCCGGCGACGATTGAGGTGGCTACTGGTGCTGAGCGAGGCGATGGTGAGTGGTGATCATGGTGGTGTGCTTGGATCGTCGAGGGGAGTGCTCTATTTATAGGCGCGTGAGGGTGCCGTGGGTGCTGTGGCAAGTCGACAAGGGCGCGGCCTCTCCAGTGAGCTAGAGGGCTAGGCGACGACGGGGTCGTGTTCACGACGTCACCGCGGTCCTCGGAGCGTCAACGGCGTGGTAAACGGTGGCGTACGGTGGTCGGGCGGGTGTGCGTACTGTCGCGGCCGTGGCGGGCGCGTTCGTCCTCTCCGGCAGCCGTGGTCGCCAAGGCATGACGTCAACGTGTCCGGCGAGCTCCGCGTGGCGAGAAGGGTACCACGACGCGCGGATATGGTCGGGGCGCGGCGAGATTTGGCGGGCGCCGCGTGGCCGGGTCGCGCGCGTCCGTGCGCCAGTGACGTCGCCCATGCCGCTCGCGGCGTACCTGGGCGTACCTGGGCGCGCGTCGTCCGGGGCTTGTCGGCGTCCTCACGATCGACGGCGGGTACGGGCGATCTCAGCAGGGTGTGGGCTACGCGTTGGACATGGTGGCCGTGGCGATGGTGAAGAGAGAAAGGGGGAGGCGTGTCGAGGGCGACGTGGCCGGCATGGCCATGGCTGGCCATGATTTGGTCGTGTCCATGGCGTGCTCTGGCATGGGCTAGGTAGAGGGATGTCCAGGGGACTTGGTTGAGCAAAGAAATGGTCAAGGAGCAGCAAGGTTTGGTCGAAATTTGAAAATGGGGATTGTTGAATCTGTTTCAAAGTCTCATCTTTGCTTGATCCTATCTCTTGATCCAGAAGGTTTTTGGTAAGATGATCTATACAAAAGTTGTTCACCTTGTTGTGTACTTGGATGACATGCCAAGAGTTGGATTTGTTTAGTTTAGAAATTTTGAAATAGAGAGGCTCAAAGTGGTGACCAGACTATAAAAGTCAGAATTGACCATTATCATATGTGATCATATTTTCAAATTTGAATTTGGTTTAAATGGTATATCTTTGATTCCCAGAGTTGTAATTACTCTTTAATAACATACTACAACTATTGGTGAAGATCAAATGGGTCTAGGATCAAATTTACAAGAATGACATAGACCTTATGTTAGGGTTTTTAGGGTTTTTCTAATATTTGATTTCTTTCTCTTTTTGATGGATTTGGTTTATGATGATCACTTGATCACTCTAGGGTTTTGGGGTTCATCACATACACAAAGTAACAATCATCATAGCATATCACTCAAAATGCACAATTCCTATGCAGGGTACTATATGCAAAGTAAAAGTTTTTGTTGGTTCTGGATTTTGGATACTTGGAAATGTTCTTCTTCCTTTATTTGAAATTTGGGATGTTACATGTTATTACTTGTTCTTAAATTATTTGTATTTAGTCATCCTTTGAGCTTTGAAGGTGCATGTCACTTCAAAAATTATTTGTTTGTTATCACTTACCTACTCGAGGACGAGCAGGAGTTAAGCTTGGGGATGTTGATACGTTGCAAACGTATCTATAATTTTTGATGCTCCATGCTTGTTTTACACAAATTCCTTTATGTTTTATGTGCACTTTGCATCATTTTATGACATTTATTGGACTAAGGGCATCTCCAGCGGCGCGACGCATTTCGGACGTCCGAAATGTCCGTTTGCGTCGCGCGGCGGACGCGAGACAGACCGTTTTTGTCCGCGCGTCCGTTTGCACCTTGGGGAGGCTCCAGCGGCGCGACACATTTCCGCGTTTGCATGAAATATGAAGTTTTGAAACAACAAAATAATATTCAACGAAGTCATAGTTATTACATTTAAATTTTAAAAAGTCTGCATGCAAATAAGATAGTACTCCTCTAGGCATGATCTGCATGGCCAGCCAATGTCCACTGATGCTCAATCAGATCCGTTTGCAGCTGTTTGGAGACGTTCTCGTCACTGACTTCTACATTCCTATGTAGATAGTCCTGCCAAGATGAAGCTCCAGGAAGTGGCGCAACCAGCTCACCTTGGAATTCCCAGTGGTTCTCATTGCGGCCATCAGGACGCTCGTTCTCAACGATCATGTTGTGCATGATCACGCAGCATGTCATTGATGACCCACAAGTATAGGGGGTGTATCGTAGTATCTTCGATAAGTAAGAATGTTGATCCCAACGAGGAGCAGAAGGTGTTGACAAGCAGTTTCGATGAAGGATTCACTGTAATGCTCACAAACAAGTATTCAGGGGGTTTTGATATAGCAGATAAATAAAATACAAGTAAATAAAATGCGAGAGTAATAGTTGCAGCGACTGGCCCAATCCTTTTTAGCACAAAGGACAAGCCGGTTTGTTTACTTATGATGACCAAACGTTCTTGAGGATACACGGGGATTTTAGTCTAGTGCTTTCGCTTCATACAGCTGATTAATCTTCATTGTTTTGATAAGTGTTGTGTGGGTGAACCTATGCTAATGTACCGCCCTTCCTAGGACTAATACATACTTGTGATTATACCCCTTGCAAGTATCCGCAACTACAAGAAAGTAATTAAGATAAATCTAACCACAACCTTAAACTCTGAGATCCTGCGATCCCTCCCGCATCGATATACCAACGGGGGCTCGGGTTTCGTCACTCCGGCAACCCCGCAATTAGCAACCGAATACAAGATGCACTCCCCTAGGCCCATAAATGGTGAAGTATCGTGTAGTCGACGTTCACACGACACCACTAGAAGAATGACACCACAACTTAAATATCATAACATTGAATACTACTCAACCATAATTCACTACTAACATTTAGACTTCACCCATGTCCTCAAGAACTAAACGAACTACTCACGAGACATCATATGGAACATGATCAGAGGTGATATGATGATGAATAACAATCTGAACATAAACCTTGGTTCAACGGTTTCACTCAATAGCATCAATAACAAGTAGAAATCAACACCGGGAGAGTTTCCCCTATCAAACAATCAAGATCCAACCCGAATTGTTACAGCGGTGACGAGGTGCAGCGGTGGAGATGGCGGTGATGATGATGATGATGATGATGACGATGGTGATGGAGATGATGTCCAGCTCGATGACGGTGACGATGGCGTCGATTTCCCCCTCCGGGAGGGAATTTCCCCGGCGGATTCCTGCCCGCCGGAGAGCTCTTTTCTCTCTGGTGTTCTCCGCCCCGCAGAGGCGGCTGTGACTCTTCGCGACTATCCTCTGTGGCTTAGGTTTTCAGGACGAAGAAAAGGAGGCGAGAGAGGGCTGTGGCCCCCTCCTCACAGGGCGGCGAGGCCAGGCCTTGGGCCGCGCCGGCCTATGAGGTGGGCCCACCTCGGGTCCCCTCGGCTTCCCCTTCTGGCTCCCTTCGTTTTCTGGAAAAATAGGATTTTTCGTATAATTTCCGTCAATTGCTGATCTTCCGAAATATTGTATTCTGACGGTGCTTTTTTCCAGTAGAATCCTGGCTCCGGTGTGCGATCTCCAAATAATCATGAAACATGCAAAATAGATGAAATAACATAAGTATCATCTCCAAATATGAAATATATCAATGAATAGTCAGCAAATTATGATATAAAATAGTGATGCAAAATGGACGTATCAACTCCCCCCAAGCTTAGACTTCGCTTGTCCCCAAGCGAAATTGAGCTCAGTAAACAAGACCACATGTTTATGGAGTGAAGAGTCGATAAATAAAATACGGACAAGAAGCATCATATTAATTCACACAAGACATAATAGTGAACAACTTCCTCATATAATTCAGCTTGAAGCTAGTAAAAGGAAATCACAAGTAAAGGTGCATAGAAAATCATAATTGGTGATGGCAAACTTCGTTCTTGGTCAAAGAACAGTTAACAGATTATACTTATCTATCGAGCGGAGCTCTTATATTAAAGCTTATATATAGCACAACTTGCATACTCAATCATAATAATCTCCTCATAATCATTGATAATCTTCAAAGCTATATTCATCAGATAAAACTTGTACTAAACAAGGAAGAATAAAAGGCATGATTAAATATATCACAATATAGATGGTTGGATCAAAACAACTCAAATGCTTGCTTAAGATGGAGGGAAATAGGTTTTACTGACTCAACATAAAGTAAAAGATAGGCCCTTCGCAGAGGGAAGCATGGATTAAATCATGTGCTAGAGCTTTTCAAGTTTTGAAATCATATAGAGAGCAATAAAGTAAAGTTTTGAGGGGTGTTTGTTGTTGTCAACGACTGGTAGTGGGTACTCTAACCCCCTTGCCAGACAAACTCTCAAAGAGCGGCTCCCATAAAGTTTTCTTTTTGGTTGACACACCTTCCAACCTTTGCTTTCACAAACCATGGCTAACCGAATCCTCGGGTGCCTGCCAACGATCTCATACCATGAAGGAGTGTCTTTTTTATTTTAGTTTCATTTAGATGACACTCCTCCCCACCTTTGCTTTCTCAAGCCATGGCTAACCGAATCCTCGGGTGCCGTCCAATCAATCACATACCATGGAGGAGTGTCTATTTGTAAAATTACGAAAGTTAATTAATTTGGGACTCGGGAACCCCATTGCCGACTCTTTTTGCAAAGTTATTGGATAAGTGGATGAAGCCACTAGTCCATTTGGTGAAAGTTGCCCAACAAGATTGAAAGATAAACACCACATACTTCCTCATGAGCTATAAAACATTGACACAAATAAGGAGTAATAAAGTTTTGAATTGTTTAAAGGTAGCACATAAATTATTTACTTGGAGTGGCAGGAAATACCACAGAATAGGTAGTTATAGTGGACACAAATGGCATAGGTTTGGGTTAAAGTTTGGATGCACGAGAAGCATTCCCTCTCAGTACAGGTCTTTGGCTAGCAAGGTTGATTAGCAAGCATAAGAGTTGAGGTAAACAAACAAATATACATGTGATAGAAACAATCATGCATCTTACTTGTAAGCACAAACAATTTTAACTTCAGAATACTAAGCTAAGAACTAACAAGAAAGATAATAACATATCTACATGTATTTCCTCTTCTCTACTTAAAACTCAAAGTGTTGTTGCTATTGACCAATGCTAAGTTTGCCAAAACCAAATAGATTTACTCAATGCTCCCAAAGTGATGCCAATACTAACAACAAGATCAATCACATAATAGAGATTGCAAACTAAAATAAGATATGCAATATGTAAATGATAAGACTTCTCATTAATATTTCATAACGATAACTCACACCAAGGGATACATAGATAACCAACTAAAGAGAGATACTTCCATACCGCAACACATCTTATATGATAACTTCCCTACTCATGATATGACACTACTTGATAATAAAAAGTAAAAGATAGTGATGATGTGATACCGCGGCACTCCCCCAAGCTTGGAACAAACCAAGGGGATGCCAATACTGATGGTGAATTACTCCTTCGGTGGTGATGGTGATGGTCCGTTCCTGCGATCCTTAAGGATATCCTTCAGCTTCAGCTTCTCAATTTGGCAATTCTGCACTAAGACTCGAAGAGGTTCATTGTTATCTGAAAGTGGCGGTAGCGGCCTTGTGATAGGAATTGAGTAATACTCCAGCATTCTGCGAAGTCGGTTGTTCTCCTCAAGAAGTATCTCCACTTCCCTTCTCAGTGCACGGTATTGATCACAAAACTCATCGGTAACCCGTAGTGCTTCTTCCACACAAGGGAAAGAGTCGAGGCTAAGAGCAGGCGGTAGAGGTCCCTGCAAGTTATGAGAAAAAGAACGTCCAGTGTTAACCGATCCCACCAATATTGGCTTACTCCCCACAGTTTGCCGCTTCCTTTTTATTGATGACGTCTCCTTCACTTCCTCCTTGAATTCTTCTTTCAGCTCGAAATCTTGAATATCTTCCTCCATAGGCTCCTTGTCTTTGTTGTTGGAGACCATGATGCTTCTAAATCAAAAATAGATCCTGGCAGAAACAGCTCGAAACAAAACACGTCGAGAAAACGTTATACGGACCTCCAGGGGTCCGGGGGATTATATTGCAGTAATTTTTACGACATAAGGAAAGTACCAGATCGAACAAGAGTCGGAGAGGGACAACGAGGCGGTGTCCTCATAGGGCGGCGCGGCCAGGCTGGGGCCCGCGCCGGCCTATGGGGGCACGCCCTCGTGCGTCTCATCCACTCCGTTTCGATCTCGTAAATTTTCATATTTTCCAAAAACAGCAAAAACATTGTTCGGAAAGCAAATCGCGAACTTTTATTACCTGTACTGTTACCTATTCAAAGTCGAGTTCTGGCGAACTGTCAATTTGACCTTTGATGAAAGCCTCTGGTGTTTCCACTCGAATAACATCAACATCTACATTATAAGAATCACCTGAGATATAATGCTTGAGTCTTTGTCCATTCACCACTTGTGTGGCCTTGCCTTGGAGGGAACTAATTTTAATTGCTCCTGAACGATACACCTCCTCAACAACATATGGTCCTTCCCATTTTGAGAGTAATTTCCCTGCAAAAAATCTGAGACGAGACCGATACAATAGGACTTTATCCCCAATATTAAACTCTCTTTTGATAATCCTTCTATGGGATGAAGCCTGCTACCCGCATGGGTAGCTACACACCCATGGTGAATACCAATATGCAAGCCATATTAACTTGTTTTAGCTCGGTTTCCTAGTAGAACGTGAAATTCTGGTGTACAAAAGAGGTTTCCGAATTTTGATTTGAACTTTTTTTTGTCAAAGTCAACTCTGTATTCATAAAGTCAACGCAAAATACATTGGTGAGTTGATTTTGATCAAAAAATATTCGTATCAAAATTCGGAAACCACTTTTGTACACTAGAATTCCATGTTCTACTAGGAAACCGAGCTAAAACAAGTTAATATGGCTTGCATATTGGTATTCACCATGGGTGTGTAGCTACCCATGCGGGTAGCAAATGCACTCTCATCCTTCTATCATGCCACTTCTTAACTTTCTCTTTAAAGAGTTTAGCATTGTCATAAGCTTCACTTCTCCATTCATCTAGAGAACTTAATTGCAACAACCTCTTATCACCGGCTAGTTTAGGATCTTTGTTTAGTTCTCTAACAGCCCAATAAGCTTTGTGCTCTAATTCTAAAGGTAAATGACAAGCTTTTCCATAAACCATTTTATAAGGCGACATACCCATGGGATTTTTATAAGCAGTTCTATAAGCCCATAATGCGTCCTTCAATTTAATAGCCCAATTCTTTCTAGATTTATTAACAGTCTTTCCCAAAATAGATTTAATCTCTCTATTTGATAATTCTACTTGCCCGCTAGTTTGAGGATGATAAGCGGAAGCAATTCTATGATTAATACCATACTTAGCAAGAGTTTTTCTAAAACCTCCATGAATAAAATGAGAACCTCCATCAGTCATAATATATCTAGGTACTCCAAATCTAGGAAAAAAATATCTAAAAGCATTTTTAAAGAAGTCTCACCATCAGCACTTTTTGTGGGTATAGCTTCTACCCATTTAGTAACATAATCAACAGCGACAAGTATATGAGTGTTACCTTTTGAAGAAGGGAAAGGACCCATGAAGTCGAATCCCCAACAATCGAATGGTTCAATAACAAGAGTATAATTCATAGGCATTTCATTGCGTCTGGAGATATTACCAACCCTTTGACATTCATCACAAGATAAAATAAACTTCCTTGCATCTTTGAAGAGAGTTGGCCAATAAAAACCTGATTGTAGAACCTTTTGTGCGGTTCTATCTCCGGCGTGATGTCCTCCATAAGCACTACCATGACATTTACTCAATATCTCCTGTTGTTCATATTCAGGAACACATCTTCGCATAATACCATCTACTCCTTCTTTATATAAATGTGGGTCATCCCAAAAATAATGCCTCAAGTCATAAAAGAATTTCCTCCTTTGCTGAGCTGAAAAGGTTGGAGGCAAGTACTTGGATACAATAAAGTTAGCATAATCAGCATACCAAGGGCTATCTCGCGAGTTTACCTTTATTACAGCCAATTGTTCATTTGGAAAACTATCATTAACAGGAACAGAATCATAAGTAATATTTTCCAATCTAGATAAATTATCAGCAACAGGATTATCAGCAACTTTCCTATCTATAATATGCAAATCAAATTCTTGCAACAGAAGTACCCATCTAATAAGCCTTGGCTTAGCATCTTTATTTGTCATAAGGTATCTAATTGCAGCATGATCAGTATGAATTGTAACTTTTGAATCAACAATATAGGATCTAAACTTATCACAAACAAAAACTACAGCTAACAATTCTTTTTCAGTTGTAGCATAATTTCTTTGAGCAGCATCAAGAGTTTTGCTAGCATAATGAATAACATTTAATTTTTTATCTACTCGCTGTCCAAGAACAGCACCTACAGCAAAATCACTAGCATCACAAATAATTTCAAAAGGCAAATTCCAATCAGGAGGTTCAACTACAGGAGCAGTTGTTAATGCTTTCTTTAGGGTTTCAAAAGCTTCCTTACAATCATCATCAAAAACAAAAGGTACATCTTTTTGAAGAATATTAGTAAGAGTCTTTGAAATCTTGGAGAAATCTTTAATAAATCTCCTATTAAACCCAGCATGACCAAGAACACTACGAATACCTTTAACATCACTCGGATAGGGCATCTTCTCAATTGCTTCAACTTTAGCTCTATCAACTTCAATACCTCTCTCGGAAATTTTATGTCCCAATACAATTCCTTCATTAACCATAAAGTGGCATTTCTCCCAATTAAGAACAAGGTTAGTTTCTTCACATCTCTGCAAAACTTTATCGAGGTTTCGCAAGAAATTATCAAAAGAATTTCCATAGATAGAAAAATCATCCATGAATACCTCTACAATACTCTCGCAAAAGCCATGAAAAATAGCAGACATGCATATTTGAAAAGTAGCAGGAGCATTACATAAACCAAAAGGCATACGCCTATAAGCATAAGTTCCATAGGGACAAGTGAAAGTGGTTTTCTCTTGATCTTTAGTTTTAACAGCAATTTGTGAAAACCCAGAATAACCATCAAGAAAGCAAAAATTAGTATTTTTAGACAACCTTTCTAGCATTTGATCAATAAAAGGTAAAGGGTAATGATCTTTCTTAGTAACTTTATTAACTTTTCGAAAATCAATGCACATTCTATACCCTAAAACTACTCTTTGAGGGATGAGCTCATCATTATCATTAGGTACAACAGTCATTCCTCCTTTCTTAGGAACACAATGTACAGGACTAACCCATCTACTATCAGCAATAGGATATATAATACCTGCTTCAAGAAGTTTTAATACCTCATTCCTTACCACCTCCTTCATTTTCGGAATTAGACGACGTTGATGTTCAAAAACAGGCTTTGCATCATCTTCCATATTGATGGCATGTTGGCAAATAGCGGGAGAAATCCCCTTCAAGTCATCAAGAGTGTAGCCAATAGCTCCTCGGTGTTTCTTCAATATTTCCAATAATCTCTCTTCCTCAGAATCTGAAAGCTTAGCACTAATAATAACAGGATATGTTTTCTTGTCATCAATATAAGCATACTTAAGATTATCAGGCAATGGTTTTAAATCGAAAACAGGGTCTTCCTTTGGTGGTGGTGTTGTACCTAGATCTTCAACCGGCAAGTCATGTTTAAGAATAGGTTGTCGAAGGAAAATTTCATCAAGCTCATTTCTTTCTTCCCTAAAGACTTCACTCTCACTATTCTCCAAATGTTGCTGCAAAGGATTATTAGGAGCAAGAGCAATAGACGCACACTGTTCAACTCTAAAATCATTATTAGGCAAATCAGCTTTATAAGGGGTTTTGGCAAATTTAGAGAAGTTAAACTCATAAGATTCACCAGCAAATTTAGTCAAAATTTTCTCTTTCTTACAATCTATAATAGCTCCACAAGTATTTTTGAAAAGGTCTACCAAAAATGATAGGACAATACTTACTAGCAGCAGAACCAAGTACCAAAAAGTCAGCAGGATATTTAATCTTACCACATAGAACTTCCACATCTCGAACAATACCAATTGGAGAGATAGTTTCTCTATTAGTTAGCCGAATAACCACATCAATATCTTCAAGTTCACAAGAACCAATTTCGTGCATAATCTCCGTGTAAAGCTCATAAGGAATAGCGCTAATACTTGCACCAATATCACATAAACCATAATAACAATGATCACCAATTCTAACAGATAGCATAGGAACACTAGCTTGCTTGGACTTATTAGGATGTGAAACAATATTAGAGGCATCTTCACAGAAAATAATATGACCATCCTCCACATTTTCAGTCACAAGATCTTTAATAATTGCAACAGCAGGTTCAACTTTATTTGTTCTTCAGGTTCTATAGGTTTCTTTTCACTTTTATGAACCGCACTATTTATAACAGAGTACTCCTTCATTTTAGCAGGAAAAGGAGTTTTTTCATTATAAGCTTCAGGAATAACATGATCAACAGTTTCAATTACAACACATTTGTTTATAGATGAATCAATTTTATCTTTATACGGTTCATGATACTTATCAAAATTCTTCTTAGGCAATTCATAATGAGAGGAAAAAGCTTTATAAAGATTTGCAACGACTTGAGAATCAAGACCATAAGTAGCACTAATATTACGAAATTTATCAGTATCCATAAAAACTTCAATGCATTTATAATCAAAGTTTATACTTGACTCTCTATCTTTGTCGTTCTCCCATCCTTCAGTATTCTCCTGGATCCGATCAAGAAGGTCCCTTTTAAACTCTTCTTTGTTGCGTGTAAATGATCCAGAACAAGAAGTATCCAGCAAAGTCTTATCTTGAAAGGACAATCTTGCACAGAAATTATCAATAATAATATTACCAGGAAGCTCATGAATGGGGCATTTGAGCATTAAAGACTTCAATCTCCCCAAGCTTGGGCAATACTCTCTCCATCATGAGGCCAGAAATTATATATGCGGTTCCGATCTTTCTGAATTTCACTTGGAGGATAGAATTTGGAATAAAATAAAGGCACAATGTCCTCCCAATTAAGAGAATCCCTATTCTTCAGCAATTTATACCAGTGCGCCGCTTTACCAGACAGCGATATAGAGAATAGTTTCTTTCTAACTTCATCAATAGCAATACCTGCACATTTGAATAACCCGCATAATTCATGTAAAAACAGTAAATGATCACCAGGATGGACAGTTCCATCCCCTTCATAGCGGTTATCCATAACACGTTCAATAATTTTCATAGGTATTTTATATGGTATTACTTCCTCACTCGGCGCCTCATCCACTACCGTTGCAGTAGTAGATTTCCCAAATAGAAATTGAAGAGAAGATCTCTCCATAATGACTTATAGCAGAAAGTGAAATAAAATCAGCACAACAAGTAAAGGTTTTCCTTACCAATTCCACTTACCAATAGCGCTTCACTCCCCAAGCAACGGCGCCGGAAAATAGTCTTGATGACCCACAAGTATAGGGGGTGTATCGTAGTATCTTCGATAAGTAAGAATGTCGATCCCAACGAGGAGCGAAGGTGTTGACAAGCAGTTTCGATGAAGGATTCACTGTAATGCTCACAAACAAGTATTCAGGGGGTTTTGATATAGCAGATAAATAAAATACAAGTAAATAAAATGCGAGAGTAATAGTTGCAGCGAGTGGCCCAATCCTTTTTAGCACAAAGGACAAGCCGGTTTGTTTACTTATGATGACCAAACGTTCTTGAGGACACACGGGGATTTTAGTCTAGTGCTTTCGCTTCATACAGCTGATTAATCTTCATTGTTTTGATAAGTGTTGTGTGGGTGAACCTATGCTAATGTACCGCCCTTCCTAGGACTAATACATACTTGTGATTATACCCCTTGCAAGCATCCGCAACTACAAGAAAGTAATTAAGATAAATCTAACCACAGCCTTAAACTCTGAGATCCTGCGATCCCTCCTGCATCGATATACCAACGGGGGCTCAGGTTTCTGTCACTCCGGCAACCCCGCAATTAGCAACCGAATACAAGATGCACTCCCCTAGGCCCATAAATGGTGAAGTATCGTGTAGTCGACGTTCACACGACACCACTAGAAGAATGACACCACAACTTAAATATCATAACATTGAATACTACTCAACTATAATTCACTACTAACATTTAGACTTCACCCATGTCCTCAAGAACTAAAGGAACTACTCACGAGACATCATATGGAACATGATCAGAGGTGATATGATGATGAATAACAATCTGAACATAAACCTTGGTTCAAAGGTTTCACTCAATAGCATCAATAACAAGTAGAAATCAACACCGGGAGAGTTTCCCCTATCAAACAATCAAGATCCAACCCGAATTGTTACAGCGGTGACGAGGTGCAGCGGTGGAGATGGCGGTGATGATGATGATGATGATGATGATGACGATGGTGATGGAGATGATGTCCAGCTCGATGACGGTGACGATGGCGTCGATTTCCCCCTCCGGGAGGGAATTTCCCCGGCGGATTCCTGCCCGCCGGAGAGCTCTTTTCTCTCTGGTGTTCTCCGCCCCGCAGAGGCGGCTGTGACTCTTCGCTACTATCCTCTGTGGCTTAGGTTTTCGGGACGAAGACGTACGCGAAGAAAAGGAGGTGAGAGAGGGCTGCGGGCCCCCTCCTCACAGGGCGGCGCGGCCAGGCCTTGGGCCGCGCCGGCCTATGAGGTGGGCCCACCTCGGGTCCCCTCGGCTCCCCCTTCTGGCTCCCTTCGTCTTCTGGAAAAATAGGATTTTTCGTATAATTTCCGTCAATTGCTGATCTTCCGAAATATTGTATTCTGACGGTGCTTTTTTCCAGCAGAATCCTGGCTCCGGTGTGCGATCTCCAAATAATCATGAAACATGCAAAATAGATGAAATAACATAAGTATCATCTCCAAATATGAAATATATCAATGAATAGTCAGCAAATTATGATATAAAATAGTGATGCAAAATAGACGTATCAGTCATCACCTCATGCATGGTCTTCAGCGACCATGTTCTTGCCGGGTGACGGACAATTGCCCACCGAGCTTGGAGCACACCAAATCCACGCTCCACATCTTTCCTGCAAGCCTCTTGCATCTTCGCAAACCTTCTCGTCTTCTCGGAGTTTGGAGTACGGACAGTCTTCACCAATGTGGCCCAGTCAGGGTAGATGCCATCAGTAAGATAATATGGCTTGTCATATGCATTTCCATTGATCTCATAGCTCACCCGGGGAGCTTTGCCTTGCATGAGCCTTTCGAAAACCGGTGATCCGTGCAACACATTGATATCATTGTTGGAACCGGCCATGCCAAAGAATGAATGCCAAATCCATAAATCTTGAGATATGACAGCTTCAAGAATGACAATTTTTCCCTCCTCATGCCCGCTGTACGCACCCTGCCATCCAAATTAACAGTTTTTCCACTGCCAGTGCATGAAATCTATGCTGCCAATCATTCCTGGGAAGCCTCTAGACTCGTTGATAGACAGGAGGCGCCTTGTATCCTCAACAGTTGGCTCCCTACAGTAATACTCTCTGAACACGGCAATGACGGCTCGGCAAAACCTGTACATGGCCTCAAGACAGGTGCTCTCACCCATTCGAAGATACTCATCGAATATATCCGCAGCCATTCCATATGAGAGCATGCGAATAGCCGCGGAGCATTTTTGGTACGAGGTGAAGCCTAACACACCTGTTGCATCGCGCCTGCATTGAAAGTAGGGGTCGTAGTTTCTGACGCCCCGTAGAATGACCAAGAACAGGTCCCTTGACATCCTGTATCGGCGCCGGAACATTTTTTCCGGGAAGATCAGATTGGTGTGGTGGAAGTAGTCCGTGTGGAGGCGGGCCTGCCCTTCCACTCTGTTGCGCGGCAGGTTTTGGAGCGCCCCTTCACAGAGCCCCGGTGTTGCGGCCCCGGGTTAGAGGTGAACTCGTGGATCATGGAGGCCGCAGTAGTTGCCAATGTCCGCGTGGACTCATCGGACTCCTCGTCGGAAGAGGAGTCGACAACCTCCGCGCGGAACTTGTCCAACATCTGCCACATGTCCATCTCGCGTGGGTACAAACTGCGGATCAATGGCCGCGCACAATAGCGCCGAAAACACGAGTAGAAACCTACCGGCGCAATTGACCGAACAGGTCGTGGGCGGCGCTGAAGGGCGGCGCAACCGGGAGCATTTCGGCCGAAAACAGCCGGCACGTACGCGGCGGAGCACGCTCCTGCTCTCCCGTGGGGCAAGAACGGAGCCGACGCCGAGTACTGCGACGCTACGGCCGTACGGCGGCGCTAGGGGTGGGGGTGGTGCCGTCGCACTAGGGCAGGAAAGAAGGGGAACAAGAAGCAAATCGAAGCGGTCGATTTCGCTGTCCCTGACATGCGGGACCGGGTAAGAAATGGAGGACGCTCCGCGCGACCGCCGAGCGTCCGCGGAGACGCAAACCTGGCGCACATTTGGGCCAGGTTTGCGTCTCCGCGGACGGGCCGGTCACTTTGCGTCGCCCCGCTGGAACAGGCCCCAGACGCATTTCCGGTCACGGCGGACGAAAACGGTCGCTCAGCGACCGTTTGCGTCGCGCCGCTGGAGATGCCCTAACCTATTAAAAAGTGCCACAGTGCCAGTTCTTGTTTAATATGTCTGTTTATTGCAGAAAATGTCCAAAATTGAAAGTGCTAAGAAAATTCTGGAAAAATCACAGAAATTCTAATATACCAGAAGACTCCAGGAGCCAGAAGGGGAGACGGAGATGTGCCACGAGGCAGCCATACCAGGCCCAGGCGCGGGCCCAGGCATGGCCGCGCCTGGGGGTGGTATGGGCACCCCGTGCACCCCCTCGCGTCGCCTCTTCGCCTATAAGACCCCTCTGACCTAAAAACTCCGAAATATATCACCCTCCGTCCATGAAAAGTTCTGTAGCCACCGTCATCGCCGAAACCAAGTTTCGGGGGACAAAAGTCTCTGTTTCGGCACCCTGCAGGGACGGGGAAGTGCCCCCAGAGCCATCGCCATCGACTCCACCGCCTCCACTCCGACTCCATGATGGTTTGTGAGTAGTTCCCGCAGGGACTATGGGTTCTTGGCTGTAGCTAGATGGTACTCTCTCTCCCATGTGCTTCAATACAATGATCTCATGAGCTGCCTTACATGATTGAGATCCATATGATGTAATCGGTGTTGTGTTTGTTGGGATCCGATGGATTGATCATTATGTTCAATATATCTTATAAGTTTGTGAAGTATTTGTTGCTGCAATATTGTTATGTTTAATGCTTGTCACTAGTGCACGAGTGGCATGATCTTAGATCTAGGCTCTATAATTGTTGCTTATATTGTATCTACAAGTTGTATGCACATGTCTTTGTCCGGAACACGAGGGCCCAAAGTGATATCGAATTGGGACAACCGGAGGGGATGTCTTTGATATGAGGATCACATATTTTCACCAATTGTTAATGCTTTGCTCCGGTGCTCTATTAAAAGGAGTACCTTAATTACCAGTAATTTCCCTTGAGGCCCCGCTGCAAACGGGCTGGTAGGACAAAAGATGTTATGCAAGTTTCTCATTGCGAGCACGTTTGACTATATATGGAAAACATGCCTACGATATTATTAGACTAGATATTTTGTCTTAATGCTAAATTCAATTCTGTCAATTGCCCAGCTGTAATCTGTTCACCCAACACTTGTTATCTGGAGAGTTACCACTAGTGTAGATCGTCGGGAACCCCGGTCCTTTATTTCATCATCATTGCTTTTCAATCAACTGTGCGCTGGGATATTTTCCAGTGCCATGTCCTCTGTGTTACTACTACTGTTGTGTTACTATTGTTCTCATTTTACTGCCGCATCAAATTTCCCTGTCAACACGCCATCAAAGTAGTACCAACTATTTTCTGGCGCCGCATCATATTACCACTGCTTTCACATCACCCTGTTGCTAGTGCTTTTCCAGGTGCAGCTGAATTGACAACTCCGCTGTCAAGGCTTAAGTATTCTTTGGCTCCCCTTGTGTCGAATCAACAAATTTGGGTTTTACTTCCCTCGAAGACTGTTGCGATCCCCTATACTTGTGGGTCATCACATACCCATAAACCACGAAAAAGCCAAAAATATTGTTAGGGTTTTAGATTATCGTCCCATAAACCCCCTGCCACGCCTTGCATTGTCTTTTCAGTTTTGCATAGTTGAACTTATGTATGCATCTTCGTGTCGAGTTGTTGGTCTTAGCGTCTAGTTCCTTTAGAGTTTCGAGTTCTGTCATATTAGTCACGCCGCCGCCGCTCGCACCATACGCAGATCACCACCGTCATCGCCATATACACCTGCCATATACTTCCGCCATCGCCATATATGTGGGGACCTCGGACTAAGTGTCTGAAATACCCTGTTATGTATTCCTCTCACGACCCCATGATCAGTCTGCCGTGAGAACATAATCGAACTGAATATCCAGATTACAACATCCATTACAAGTACCGAATAAATAGTCTTACAACAATAGGGTCACATGACCCAGTCTTACACAAATGCCACATTGGGCGAGTTCACACAACATAGCAGCGGATACACGTCAACATCGTCGGGCCCAAGTCATGCCTTAGAGCCTACATGCAGCTGACTTGGAGATCGTCCTAGGTCTCATAGTCATCCTGGTAGCCTCCGTCTTCTTCATAGTCCTCCTCATAGGCTGGCCAAGTAAATAGCCAGGGACAAAAGCCGTGAGTACATTGGGAATTGTACTCGCAAACCATCACAAGGGTGCTAACATAAGCTAACTAAAGGAGACGAGAGAGGAAGGGTAGTTTCTCTTGTGGATATAGCATGCATCAGTTTCTCTTGTGGATATAACATGCATCAGTTTCTCTTGTGGATATAGCATGCATCAGTTTCTCTTGTGGATATAGCATCCCGGCATCTCAAGTGATGGGGACACTCGAGTGATCCTATGACAGCTCTATATCTTTGTTAAAGAAGATACTTCAAAAGATATCCTATGACATCTCTATATCTTTGTTAAAGAAGAGTTAGCATACCGCCATCTCAATTGATGGAGATGCTGGGGAAAGTCCTATGACATATATATATCTTTGTTAAAGAAGATTTCCTTTACATGAAACATTAGGAGAAGTCCCCCACTTTGTTTTATTTTTCCTGCGACCATCTCCATATGGTCGACACACACCTTTCCAGTACCCTTCCGGTACATCCAACACACTCACTTTCTTTGTAAAGCCTTTGCAAAACAAAACTCAACACAACTTGGTAACAGCCATCCCAACCGTCCATGACCGCGGACGCGGCTATTCGAATAGTTTTTAACTCTGCAGAGTGTGCACACTTTCACCACAAGAACCGACAAATCCGCCGGGATCATCCCCAGTTCGTCATACGAAAGTATGCGAGTCTCGGATAGTCGATCAAAGTCTTTCGCTTGTCTCTATTGACATGAGTCCTTCCCTGCGGGCTTACCCCTTCCCGGCACCCCGGCAGCATACCTCCCTTTTGAGCGTATCTCCGGCGCCACGACGAAAGACCCTCAGTAATCGTCCGACTATCGACAACTACAGTGTATTGCCTCCTTCAGAGCGCAACCCGGCGTCAGAGGTCATCGTGACCCTCCTAGAGAGTTGTGAAGGTGTCTCACGTCAACTTCAACAAACTACGGACTAAGCCCATGCCCACTTTGGGTGATGTGGATGCGCTATATAGTTGGTCCGGGCGAATACAAAGAAACGTGTGTTGTTTTCCCAAAAACCACCGTTTACATACACCATTTCCTCCTTCCAAACATTCTTGACAAGATTCTTTTCTTTCATAAATCATACACTTGGATAAGGGTAGCTTACCCAAGGTTTTCATAAAACATTTACAACAAGGTAAACCTTGAGGGGTTCCCATCCTAAAGTTTCATGAGAAGGATCTAATGACATCACAATGGCCGAGATGGTGATTATCATGCCATTGAGCAAGTGGTGTGAATGGTAAAAGAAGGGCTCATACTTGCTTAAGGTAAGCATGTATAAGACAACACATATTGGATTAAATTCTCAGATTTTATGATGCTATCTCCCTACTTTAATGGTAGTATTGTATTAACCAAATTATTAGTACTTGGGTGTATAGGCATATTCATCTCATTTTGAGAATACACCAAAGTCATGGCTTTGATACCTCTATACCATAAAAGGGGTGTAGTATAGTGTGTGACTCAATTCGAAGCATGCTTAACAAAGCATACAAGTTACTCATGATGGGGGTGGCACGGCCATGTTGCCATGCAACCAACACATAAAACATAAGGGGAGTGGATAACCACTAGGGTTACCATGCTTGCAATCCAAGCATACATGACAACCAAACGATAGAGCAACACTCATAGAATCAAGAGACTATGGATAGCATCACATTGGTCTCCAAAGAGACACCACATCAGAGGTCAAAGATGTCTTGCCTTGGTTGGCTTGTCCCTGGTCTTCCTCAAGTTCTTCTCCAAACTACTCCCCTTCAACTTCACCCTCGTTCGTATCTAGCATCGCAAAAGTAAACGATACATACAATCAATACACAACATAAGAACCAAGGGTAAAGTAAATAAAATATGTAAAACATGCAGGGGAGTTGTTGGGCAGTAACAAAGATAGGCTGGTCATTTTTAAATCAAAATGGTGGCAAAGGTTTGAAATAAACAATCAAACTTTGATCCTGTCATTGCATGTGGCAAACATACATTCATAACCAGAGACAAAAATTTATGTACAGAGAATAATGATATTTTCCTGGGTGCACAGTGACAAAATAAGATTAACACAATTGGATTCATTCAAAAATATTAATTTTCAATTTTAGGAATTAAGAATACTAACCAGAATACAGTTATCATGTTTAATTCATTAAAAATCGTACTAAAATCCTAAAAATACAAGGTCAGTCGCATTGGATAGACATTTTTATACTGGTTCTAATGCAATTTGAATCACCTCATTTAGATCTACCAAACTCAAGTTATTCGCAAAATGGCTCACAGATACATTTCCATTTTTAATTTCTATTTCACAAATTTCAAAAAGAAAAGGGCGGGAAGATCTGGGCCGTGCTGGTGCTGTGAGGTTGGGATGGCCCAGTGGGGCTCTCCGATGGCCAGAGAAAAAAGAAAAAGGAAAAAGGGCCGGGGCCCGTGGTGGGCCAGACCAGCCGACGTGGCCATGCACACCGACGTGGCCGTGCATGCGCCATGCGCCCGTCCGATCTGGATCCGACGGCCAGGAGCCACGACGTCTGCGCGGCGCTCACCGGCGCGGAGGAAGAAGGGGGCGGCCAGGGCTTACCAACGTCTGGCGGCGGCGTGGATCGGCGTAGACGGGTCAGCGGCGTAGGCGTGCGGCTCGTGGACGTCCTGGCGGCGCTCGGACACGTCGTCGTCGCCTTGCTTGGTGGCGTTCGCGTCACGGGCGTCGTCGGCTCGTCGCCGCCTCCTCAATGCAGATCTGCGCGGCAGGGGCAGGGGAAAGGGTTAGGGGATGTAGGAGAGGGTGCTGGCGATGACCCACAAGTATAGGGGGTGTATCGAAGTACTTTCGGTAAATAAGAGTGTCGAACCCAACGAGGAGCAGAAGGTGTTGACAAGCAGTTTCGATGAAGGGTTCACTGTAAATGCTCACAGACAAATATTCAGGGTTTTGATATAGCATATAAATAAAATACAAGTAAGTAAAATGCGAGAGTAAAAATTGCAGCGAGTGGCCCAATCCTTTTTAGCACAAAGGACAAGCCGGTTTGTTTACTTATGATGACCAAACGTTCTTGAGGACACACGGGAATTTAGTCTAGTGCTTTCGCTTCATATAGTTGATTAATCTTCATTGTTTTGATAAGTGTTGTGTGGGTGAACGTATGCTAATGCACCGCCCTTCCTAGGACTAATACATACTTGTGATTAAACCCCTTGCAAGCATCCGCAAATACAAGAAGGTAATTAAGATAAATCTAACCACAGCCCTTAAACTCGAGATCCTCGCTATCCCTCATGCATCGATATACCAACGGTGGTTCAGGTTGCTGTCACTCCGGCAACCCCACAATTAGCAAACGAATACAAGATGCATTCCCCTAGGCCCATAAAGGTGAAGTATCATGTAGTCGACGTTCACATGACACCACTAGAAGAATAACACCACAACTTAAATATCAAACCATTAAATATTACTCAACATAGTTCACTACTAACATTTAGACTTCACCCATGTCCTCAAGAACTAAACGAACTACTCACAAGACATCATATGGAACATGATCAGAGGTTATATGATGATGAATAACAATCTGAACATAAACCTTGGTTCAATGGTTTCACTCAATAGCATCAATAACAAGGAGTAATCAACACCGGGAGAGTTTCCCCTATGAAATAATCAAGATTCAACCCTAGATGTTACATCGGTGACGAGGTGCAGCGGTGGAGATGATGTTGTCGGCGATGGAGATGATGATGATGATCCCAATGAAGTCCAGCTCGATGACGGTGACGATGGCGATGATTTCCCCCTACGGGAGGGAATTTCCCCGGCAGATTTCAGCCTGCCGGAGAGCTCTTTTCTCTCTTGTGTTTTCCGCCCCGCAGAGGCGGCTGTGTCTATTCTCGATCCTCCCGTACACCTTAGGGTTCTCTGGAGATGAAGTACGCGAAAGGGAGATGGCCGAGGGGGGTCGTGGGCCCCCTCGCCACGTGGCGGCGCGGCCAGGGTGGAGCCCGCGCCGGCCTATGGGGGGGGCCCATGGCGGCCCTCCTCAGCCTCCACTTTTGGCTGTGTCCGTCTTCTTGAATAATAAGAGTTTTGGCACATTTCACGTCAATTGTTGATCTTCAGAAATACTGTATCCTGACGGTGCTTTTTCCAGCAGAATCCTGACTCCGGTGAGTAATTCTCCAATAATCATGAAACATGCAAAATAAGTGAAATAACATAAGTATCATCTCTAAATATGAAATATATCAATGAATAACAGTAAATTATGATATAAAATAGTGATGCAAAATGGACGTATCAACACCCCCAAGCTTAGACCTCGCTTGTCCCCAAGCGAAACTGAACTCAGTAAACAAGACCACATGTTTATGGAGTGATACGTCTCCGACGTATCGATAATTTCTTATGATCCATGCCATATTATTGATGATACCTACATGTTTTATGCACACTTTATGTCATATTCGTGCATTTTCTGGAACTAACCTATTAACAAGATGCCGAAGAGCCGATTGTCTGTTTTCTGCTGTTTTTGGTTTCAGAAATCCTAGTAACGAAATATTCTCGGAATTGGACGAAATCAAGACCCGGGGTCCTATTTTTCCACGAACCTTCCGGAAGACCGAAAGGGATACGAAGTGGGGCGACGAGGCGCCGCCACCATAGGGCCGCGCGGCCGCAGGGGGCCCGCGCCGCCCTATGGTGTGGGCCCCTCGTCAGCCCTCCGACTCGCCCTTCCGCCTACTTAAAGCCTCCGTCGCGAAACCCCGATGCGAAAAACCACGATACGGAAAACCTTACCGAGACGCCGCCGCCACCAATCCCATCTCGGGGGATTCTCGGAGATCTCCTCCGGCACCCCGCCGGAGAGGGGATTCATCTCCCGGAGGACTCTACACCGCCATGGTCGCCTCCGGAGTGATGAGTGAGTAGTTCACCCCTGGACTATGGGTCCATAGCAGTAGCTAGATGGTTGTCTTCTCCTCATTGTGCTTCATTGTTGGATCTTGTGAGCTGCCTAACATGATCAAGATCATCTATCCGTAATACTCTATGTTGTGTTTGTCGGGATCCGATGGATAGAGAATACCATGTTATGTTAATTATCAAGTTATTACATATGTGTTGTTTATGATCTTGCATGCTCTCCGTTATTAGTAGAGGCTCGGCCAAGTTTTTGCTCTTAACTCCAAGAGGGAGTATTTATGCTCGATAGTGGGTTCATGCCCGCATTGACACCTGGGACAGTGACAGAAAGTTCTAAGGTTGTGTTGTGCTGTTGCCACTAGGGATAAAACATTGGCGCTATGTCCGAGGATGTAGTTGTTGATTACATTACGCACCATACTTAATGCAATTGGCTGTTGTTTAGCAACTTAATACCGGAGGGGGTTCGGATGATAACCTGAAGGTGGACTTTTTAGGCATAGATGCAGTTGGATGGCGGTCTATGTACTTTGTCGTAATGCCCAATTAAATCTCACTATACTTATCATGACATGTATGTGCATTGTTATGCCCTCTCTATTTGTCAATTGCCCGACCGTAATTTGTTCACCCAACATGCTTTTATCTTATGGGAGAGACACCTCTAGTGAACTGTGGACCCCGGTCCATTCTTTAATACCGAAATACAAATCTGCTGCAATACTTGTTTTTACCGTTTTCTCTCGCAAACAATCATCTTCCACACAATACGGTTAATCCTTTGTTACAGCAAGCCGGTGAGATTGACAACCTCACCTGTTTCGTTGGGGCAAAGTACTTTGGTTGTGTTGTGCAGGTTCCACGTTGGCGACGGAATCCCTGGTGTTGCGCCGCACTACATCCCGCCGCCACCAACCTTCAACGTGCTTCTTGGCTCCTCCTGGTTCGATAAACCTTGGTTTCTTTCTGAGGGAAAACTTGCTGCTGTGCGCATCATACCTTCCTCTTGGGGTTCCCCAACGAACGTGTGAATTACACGCCATCATGGAGTGAAGAGTCGATAAATAAAATACGGACAAGAAGCATCACATTTATTAATCCACACAAGACATTCTAGTAAACAACTTCCTCATATACTCAACTTGAAACAAGTAAAGGGAAATCACAAATAAAGGTGCATAGGGAATCATAATTGGTGATGGCAAACTTTGTTCTTGGTCAAAGAACAATTAACAGATTGTACTCATCTTTCGAGCAAAGTCTTTATATTAGAGCTTATATGGCAGAACTTACATGCTCAATCATAACAATCTCCTCATAATCATTGATAACTTTCAAGGTCATATTCGTTCAAGTAAAACTGGTACTAAACAAGGAAGAATAAAAGACATGATTAAATAGATCACAATATAAATGGGTGGATCACAACAACTCAATTGCTTGCTTGAGATAGAGGGAAATAGGTTTACTGACTCAACATAAAAGTAAAAGATAGGCCCTTCGCAGAGGGAAGCAGGGATTAAATCATGTGCTAGAGCTTTTTAAATTTCATATAGAGAGCATAAAAGTAAAGTTTTGAGAGGTGTTTGTTGTTGTCAACGAATGGTAGTGGGCACTCTAACCCCGTTGCCAAACAGACTTTCAAAGAGCGGCTCCCATGAAGGACGTTATCTCTACCAGCAGGTAGATCATCCCTCTTCTCTTTTGTTTACACATGTACTTTAGTTTTATTTATGGATGACACTCCTCCCAACCTTTGCTTTCACAAGCCATGGCTAACCGAATCCTCGGGTGCCTTCCAACATTTCATATACCATGGAGGAGTGTCTATTGCAAAATTAAGTTGCTTACTGATAAATCAGGGCAAAACATGTGAAGAGAATTATTAATGAAAGTTATTAATTGGGGCTGGGGACCCCGTTGCCAGCTCTTTTTGCAAAATTATTGGATAAGCGGATGTGCCACTAGTCCATTGGTGAAAGTCTGCCCAACAAGATTGAAAGATAAAACTCCACATACTTCCTCATTAGCTATAAAACATTGACACAAATAAGAGATAATAACTTTTTGAATTGTTTAAAGGTAGCACACGAGGTATTTACTTGGAGTGGCGCAAAATACCACATAATAGGTAGTTATGGTGGACACAAATGGCATGAGTTTGGCTTAAGGTTCTGGATGCACGAGAAGCATTCCCTCTCAGTACAGGTCTTTGGCTAGCAAGGTCGATTAGCAAGCATAATAGTTGAGGGAAAAAAACAGGTATACATGTGATAGAAACAATCATGCATCTTCCTTGTAAGCACAAACAATTTTAACTTCAGAATACCAAGCTCATTAGCTAACAAGAAAGATAGATAATGAAATAATATATCTACATGTATTTCCCTCTTTTCTACTTAAGTCTCCAAGTAATGTTTCTATTGACCAATGCTAAGTTTGCCAAAACCAAATAGATTTACTTAATGCTCCCAAAGTGATACCAATACTAACAACAAGATCAATCATATAACAGAAATTGCAAACTAAAATAAGGTGTGCAAAAAGTAAATGATAAGACTTCTCATTAATATTCCATAACGATAACCCACACCAAGGGATACATACATAACCAACTAAAAGAGAGATACTTCCACACTGCAAACCATCTTATGTTATAACTTCCCTACTCATGATATGACACTACTTGATAGTAAAAAGGTAAAAGATAGTGATGATGTGATACTACGGCACTCCCCCCAAGCTTGGAACAAGCCAAGGGGATGCCAATACCAATGATGAATTACTCCTTCGGTGGTGATGGTGGTAAATTCTTCCCGTCATCAGACTTCCAAGGAAGAGGCTCTCCATCAACAAACGACGTCTTGGTCTCGGGAATCCTGAAACCGGCAGCATAGTTTATGTGTTTAAACCTGTTTTCATACTCACAGTTTTGATTCTGAACATCATAAAGTTGCGCTTGAAGTTGGTTGGTAGTGTTGTGAAGTGAGAGGATATCGTCCCACAGCTTTGTAGCCTCCTTCTTGTGTTCATCAATAAGTTCGGACACAATTCTGTGGAAGATGTCCACTTCACGTTCAGCCATCTTCTTGTAGGCGAAGACCTCTTGTTCTAGTTTCTCCATCCTGTCCTCCAAGCTTCCTTCTCCTTTAGGCCCCCGGACATCTTCTATCTGCAACTCTCCGTCTACGAGCAACAGTTCCTTGGGATGCATCTTCAGCTCGTTCATGTACGGGTTGACGACGTTCTCAAAGAAGCTGTCCTTCGGAGTTCCCGACGAAGACATGGTGGCTCTAGATCTGAAAACAATATCTGGCAGAAAAACAGCTCGAAACAAAACACGATGAGAAGACGATATACGGACCTCGGAGGGTCCGGGGGATTATATAGCGAAAATTTTCACGACAAAAGGGAAGTACCAGGACGAAAACGAGTGGAAGAGGGACTCCGAGGAGCCATCCCCATAGGGCGGCGCAGCCAGGGTGGGGCCCGCGCCCCCACGTGGTGACGTGCCCTCGTGCGTCTCCTCCACTCCGATTCGATCTTGTAATTTTTCATATTTTCTAAAAATAGCAAAAATATTGTTCGGAAAGTTAAACGCGGACTTTTTACTACCAGAACTGTTACCTATTTGAAGTCGAACTCTGCAGAACCATCAATTTGATCTTTGATGAAAGTTTCCGGAGTCACCACTCAAATAACATCAACATCTTCATTATAAGAATCTCCAGAAATATAATGCTTGAGTCTTTGTCCATTCACCACTTGTGTGGAATCACCTTTCAGAGAACCAATTTTTATTGCCCCTGAACGATACACCTCCATAACGACATATGGTCCTTCCCATTTTGAGAGTAATTTCCCTGCAAAAAATCTGAGACGAGACCGATACAATAGGACTTTATCTCCAACATTAAATTCTCTTTTAATAATTCTTCTATCGTGCCATTTCTTAACTTTCTCCTTAAAAAGTTTAGCATTTTCATAAGCTTCATTTCTCCATTCATCTAAAGAACTCAATTGTAGCAGCCTTTTCTTACCGGCAAGTTTAAAGTCTTTATAAAGTTCTCTTACAGCCTAATAAGCTTTGTGCACTAGTTCTAAAGGTAAATGACAAGCTTTTCCATAAACCATTTTATAAGGAGACATACCCATAGGATTTTTATAAGCAGTTCTATAAGCCCACAATGCTTCCCTTAACTTACTAGCCCAATTTCTTCTAGATTTATTAACAGTCTTTTGCAAGATAGATTTAATTTCTCTATTTGATAATTCTACTTGCCCACTAGTCTGAGGATGATAGGCTGAAGCAATTCTATGATTAATACCATATTTAGCAAGAGTTTTTCTAAAACCACCATGAATAAAATGAGAACCTCCATCAGTCATAATATATCTAGGTACTCCAAACCTAGGAAAAATAACATCTAAAAGCATTTTTAAAGAAGTCTCACCATCAACACTTTTTGTGGGTATAGCTTCCACCCATTTAGTAACATAATCAACAGAAACAAGTATATGAGTATTACCTTCTGAAGAATGGAAAGGACCCATGAAGTCAAATCCCCAACAATCAAATGGTTCAATAACAAGAGTATAATTCATAGGCATTTCATTGCGCCTAGAGATATTACCAACTCTTTGACATTCATCACAAGATAAAATAAACTTCCTTGCATCTTTAAAGAGAGTCGGCCAATAAAAACCTGACTGTAGAACCTTTTGTGCGGTTCTATCTCCGGCGTGATGTCCTCCATAAACACTACCATGACACTTACTCAATATCTCTTGTTGTTCATATTCTGGGACACATCTTCGCATAATACCATCCACTCCTTCTTCATATAAGTGTGGGTCATCCCAAAAATAATGCCTCAAATCATAAAAGAATTTCCTCCTTTGCTGAGCTGAAAAGATTGGAGGCAAATACTTTGAAACGATAAAGTTAGCATAATCAGCATACCAAGGACTATCTCGCGAGCTTACCTTTATTACAGCCAATTGTTCATTTGGAAAACTATCATTAACAGGAATAGGATCATAAGCAATATTTTCCAATCTAGACAAATTATCAGCAACAGGATTATCAGCACCTTTCCTATCTACAATATGTAAATCAAATTCTTGCAAAAGAAGCACCCATCTAATAAGCCTTGGCTTAGCATCTTTCTTTTCCATAAGGTACATAATTGCAGCAGTATGAATTGTGACTTTTGAATCAACAATATAAGGTCTAAACTTGTCGCAAGCAAAAACCACAGCTAATAATTCTTTTTCAGTTGTAGCATAATTTCTTTGAGCAGAATCAAGAGTTTTACTAGCATAATGAATAACATTCAATTTTTTATCTACTCGCTGTCCAAGAACAGCACCAACAGCAAAATCACTAGCATCACACATAATTTCAAAAGGTAAATTCCAATCAGGAGGTTCAACTACTGGAGCAGTTGTTAAGGCTTTCTTTAGAGTTCAAAAGCTTCCTTACAATCATCATCAAAAACAAAAGGTACATCTTTTTGAAGAAGATTAGTAAGAGGCTTTGAAATTTTAGAGAAATCTTTAATAAATCTCCTATAAAAACCAGCATGACCAAGGATAGGGCATCTTCTCAATTGCTTCAACTTTAGCTCTATCAACTTCGATACCTCTCTCAGAAATTTTATGTCCCAATACAATTCCTTCATTAACCATAAAGTGGCATTTCTCCCAATTAAGAACAAGGTTAGTTTCTTCACATCTATGCAAAACTTTATCAAGGTTTCGCAAACAATTATCAAAAGAATTCCCATAGATAGAAAAATCATCCATGAATACCTCTACAATCTTTTCACAAAAGCCATGAAAAATAGTAGACATGCATCTTTGAAAAGTAGCAGGAGCATTACATAAACAAAAGGCATACGCCTATAAGCATAAGTTCCATAGGGACAAGTGAAAGTGGTTTTCTCTTGATCTTTAGTTCTAACAGCAATTTGTGAAAACCCAGAATAACCATCAAGAAAGCAGAAATGAGTATTTTTAGATAACCTTTCTAACATTTGATTAATAAATGGTAAAGGGTAATTATCTTTCTTAGTAACTTTATTAACTTTTCGAAAATCAATGCACATTCTATACCCTACAATTACTCTTTGAGGGATGAGCTCATCATTATCATTAGGTACAACAGTTATTCCTCCTTTCTTAGGAACACAATGCACAGGACTAACCCATCTACTATCAGCAATAGGATATATAATACCAGCTTCAAGAAGTTTTAATACCTCATTCCTTACCACATCCTTCATCTTAGGAATTAGACGACGCTGATGTTCAAAAACAGGCTTTGCATCATCTTCCATATTGATGGCATGTTGGCAAATAGCGGGAGAAATCCCCTTCAAGTCATCAAGAGTGTAGCCAATAGCTCCTCGGTGTTTCTTCAATATTTCCAATAATCTTTCTTCCTCAGAATCTGAAAGCTTAGCACTAATAATAACAGGATATGTTTTCTTGTCATCAATATAAGCATACTTAAGATTATCAGGCAATGGTTTCAAATCAATAACATGATCTTCCTTTGGTGGTGGTGTTGTACCTAGATCTTCAACCGGTAAGTCATGCTTAAGAATAGGTTGACGAAGGAAAATTTCATCAAGCTCATTCCTTTCTTCCCTAAAGACTTCATTCTCATGATCCTCCAAATGTTGCTGCAAAGGATTATTAGGAGCAAGAGCAATAGATGCACACTGTTCAACTCTAAAATCATCGTTAGGCAATTCAGCTTTATAAGGAACTTTGGCAAATTTAGAGAAATTAAACTCATAAGATTCACCAGCAAATTTAGTCACAATTTTCTCTTTCTTGCAATCTATAATAGCTCCACAAGTATTTAGAAAAGGTCTACCAAAAATGATAGGACAAGTCTTACTAGCAGCAGAACCAAGTACCAAAAAGTCAACATGATATTTAATCTTATCACATAGAACTTCCACATCTCGAACAATACCAATAGGAGCGATAGTTTCTCTATTAGCTAGCCGAATAACCACATCAATATCTTCAAGTTCACAAGAACCAATTTCGTGCATGATTTCCTTGTAAAGCTCATAAGGAATGGCACTAATACTTGCACCAATATCGCATAAACCATAATAACAATGATCACCAATTCTAACAGAGAGCATAGGAACACTAGCTTTCCTAGAATTACTAGGATGTGAAACAATATCAGAAGCATCTTCACAGAAAATGATGTGACCGTCTTCTACATTTTCAGTCACAAGATCTTTAACTATTGCAATAGCAGGTTCAACATTTATTTGCTCTTCAGGTTCTATAGGTTTCTTTGCACTTTTATTAACCACACTGGTTATAACAGAATACTCCTTCATTTTAGTAGGGAAAGGAGTTTTTTCAATATAAGCTTCATGAAGAATATGATCAACAGTTTTAATTTCAACATATTTACCTATAGGTGAATCAGTTTTATCTTTGTAAGGTTCATGATACTTATCCAAATTCTTCCTAGGCAATTCAAAATGAGAGGCAAAAGCTTCATAAAAATTTGCAACAACTTGAGAGTCAAGACCATATGTAGCACTCATATTACGAAATTTATCAGTATCCATAAAAGTTTCAATGCATTCATAATCATAATTTAAACCTGACTCTCTACCTTTGTCGTTCTCCCATCCTTCAGTATTCTCCTGAATCCGATCAACAAGGACCCATTTAAACTCTTCTTTGTTGCGTGTGAATGATCCCGAACAAGTAGTATCCAGCAAGGTTTTATCTTGAAAAGAAAGTCTTGCATAGAAATTATCTATGGTGATATTACCAGGAAGCTCATGAATGGGGCATTTGAGCATTAAAGACTTCAATCTCCCCCACGCTTGGGCAATACTCTCTCCATCATGAGGCCAGAAATTATATATGCGGTTTCGGTCTTTGTGAAATTCACTTGGAGGATAGAATTTAGAATAAAACATAGGCACAATATCCTTCCAATCAAGAGAATGCCCATCCTTCAGCAGTTTATACCAATGCGCCGCTTTACCAGTCAGCAACATAGAGAATAGTTTCTTCCTAACTTCATTCATAGAAATACCTGCACACTTGAATAGCCCGCATAATTCATGTAAAAACAGTAAATGATCTCCAGGATGGACAGTTCCATCCCCTTCATAGCGGTTATCCACAACACGCTCAATAATTTTCATAGGTATTTTATACGGAATCTCTTTCTCACCTGGCGCCTCATCCACTACCTTTGCAATAGTAGTAGATTTTCCAAATAGGAATTCAAGAGAAGATCTCTCCATAATGAATTATAGCAATAGGCAGAAATAAAACAGCACGTACAGTAAAAGTTTTCCTTACCAATTCCACTTACCAATAGCGCTTCACTCCCGGGCAACGGCGCCAGAAAATAGTCTTGATGACCCACAAGTATAGGGGGTGTATCGTAGTACTTTCGATAAATAAGAGTGTCGAACCCAACAAGGAGCAGAAGGTGTTGACAAGCAGTTTCGATGAAGGATTCACTGTAAATGCTCACAGACAAATATTCAGGGGGTTTTGATATAGCAGATAAATAAAATACAAGTAAGTAAAATGCTATCCCTCATGCATCGATATACCAACAGTGGTTCAGGTTCCTGTCACTCTGGCAACCCCACAATTAGCAAACGAATACAAGATGCATTCCCCTAGGCCCATAAAGGTGAAGTATCATGTAGTCGACGTTCACATGACACCACTAGAAGAATAACACCACAACTTAAATATCAAACCATTAAATATTACTCAACATAGTTCACTACTAACATTTAGACTTCACCCATGTCCTCAAGAACTAAACGAACTACTCACAAGACATCATATGGAACATGATCAGAGGTGATATGATGATGAATAACAATCTGAAGATAAACCTTGGTTCAATGGTTTCACTCAATAGCATCAATAACAAGGAGTAATCAACACCGGGAGAGTTTCCCCTATGAAATAATCAAGATTCAACCCTAGATGTTACAGCGGTGACGAGGTGCAGCGGTGGAGATGATGGTGTCGGCGATGGAGATGATGATGATCCCAATGAAGTCCAGCTCGATGACGGTGACGATGGCGACGATTTCCACCTCCGGGAGGGAATTTCCCCGCCAGATTTCAGCCTGCCGGAGAGCTCTTTTCTCTCTGGTGTTTTCCGCCCCGCAGAGGCGGCTGTGTCTATTCTCGATCCTCCCGTACACCTTAGGGTTCTCTGGAGATGAAGTACGCGAAAGGGAGATGGCCGAGGGGGTCGTGGGCCCCCTCCCCACGTGGAGGCGCGGCCAGGGTGGAGCCCACGCCGGCCTATGGGGGAGGGGCCCATGGCGGCCCTCCTCAGCCTCCACTTTTGGCTGTGTCCGTCTTCTGGAATAATAAGAGTTTCGGTACATTTTCCGTTAATTGTTGATCTTCAGAAATACTGTATCCTGACGGTGCTTTTTCCAGCAGAATCCTGACTCCGGTGAGTAATTCTCCAATAATCATCAAACATGCAAAATAAGTGAAATAACATAAGTATCATCTCTAAATATGAAATATATCAATGAATAACAGTAAATTATGATATAAAATAGTGATGCAAAATGGACGTATCAGCTAGCGACGAGGGAGAAGGGAGGGAGGCGTCGACGGCGTCGCGGCGGTGACCACCTGCGCGTCACCCACGCGGTGACCGCGGTGAGCGCCTCGGTGCGTCGCAGCAGCGGCTCGGGCTGCTGCTCGAGCAGCCAGGGAGGGAGAGGGGCAGCCTGGTGGCGTTGTGAGTGGGGAGCCAAGGGGGATTGGAGTGGCTCACGGTGGGCTTTTATAGCCAGAGAGGGGCGCCTGTTGAAGAATGAGCCGGCGATTCATAGGCAGTGGCTTGGTTAAGGGAACGGAACCCACTGGAGCCGTAGCGAAAGCGAGTCTTCATAGGGCGATTGTCACTGCTTATGGACCCGAACCTGGGTGATCTATCCATGACCAGGATGAAGCTTGGATGAAACTAAGCAGAGGTCCGAACCGACTGATGTTGAAGAATCAGCGCGGGAGAGGAGCGGGAGGTGGCGATGGCCAACCAGTGGCCAAGGGCTGGCGTCACTGGCCGGCCCCATGGTGACGTCGCCCTGGTGGCGTCAGCGAGGGAGGGAACCGAGGCGGTGCGTGTGCAATCGAGGCTGATGGCGTGCCGCACGAGGCGACGCCATCATGTCTCCTGCCAGCGTGGCGCACGCATGCTAGGGTTTTGGCGCGGGAGAGGGGTGCTGGTGGTGTGTGGGCTAGAAGAGAGAGGGGGAGAGGGCCAGGGTTGGGCCAGGGCAAGGGACCACGGCCCAATCCAGGGGGGAAATGAGAGGGAAGAGAGAAAGAAAAAGAGAGGGGGAAGTGTTCCCCCTCTTGTCTCTCGGCCAAAAACAAAGAGAGAAAAGAGAGAGAAAGAAAAGGGGGCAGTGATGAAAAGAGAGGGGTCCATGCCATGTGCATGTGCCAAAGTGTGGCCAAAGTGTATGTGCACATGTGTTGAAGAAAAAAGAAAATAGGGTGGTGGTGGTGTCGATGGTGTAACCCTAAGTGAGTTGATGGTGGTGATATGAAGAGGGGAGAGTACTCCCTCTTATCTGGAAGTGATGATCACAATATTATGGTTAGGGTTGGATGAGAAAATGAGCATTAGTGATGGTATTATATGTCTAGGTGGATCAAACCCTAATAATTTAAAGAGGGGTGCATGATTTAGTTGATGGTGTTTTCACATAAATTAACACACCAAGTGAAATGTTGAGTATCTATCAAAAAAAAGTGAAATGTTGAGTTAAGTTAGGCAAGAATCTAACCTACACTCAATCACAAACACTAAATAAAAGTTTTTGTTGGCTCAAATATTCAAGTTGTTTGAAAATATGCAGGTTCTGAAAAATGGGGTGTTACAGACCTTCCCCCCTTAAAACAATCTCTTCTCGAGATTCCGAGGCTAAGAGCTTGAATAGGTAAGGGAACTCCTTCCTGAGGTAATCCTCTCGTTCCCAGGTGGCTTCATCTTCTGAGTGGTTACTCCACTGTACTTTGAAGAACTTAATCTTCCTCCGACGGGTAACTGTTACGGCTTCCTCCAAGATGTGAATGGGGTTCTCCCGGTAGGTTATGTAATGATTCAGATCGATAGCGCGGTAGTCAATGTCCTTGAAGACCTCTGGCTTGTCCGGTACTTGGAGAAATTTTCGAAGTTGAGAGACGTGGAAGATGTCATGGAATTCAGATAATTCCTGGGGGAGCTCTAGTTGATACGACACTTCTCCTCTTCGGCCTAGTACTTTGAAGGGTCCAATGTATCTTGGCGCTAGCTTGCCCTTAACATGGAAACACTTCATTCCCTTGAGAGGTGTAACTCGAAGATAGGCAAAATCTCCGACGCTGAAAGTCACTTCTCGACGCTTGGTGTTGGCGTAGCTCTTCTGACGAGACAGTGCGGCTTTCAAACGGTCGCGGATGAGTTGAACTTGTTCTTCTGCTTGTCGAAGTATGTCAGGTCCAAACACTTGACTTTCTCCTGTCTCGGACCAGTTGAGAGGGGTTCGACACTTCCTTCCATACAGGGCTTCGAAAGGTGCCATCCGAAGGCTAGCCTGGTAGCTATTATTATAAGAGAACTCGGCGAAGGGTAAGCAATCTTCCCAATTGGCCCCATAAGCAAGAACACAAGCACGGAGCATATCTTCCAGAATCTGGTTGACTCGCTCAGTTTGTCCGCTGGTCTGTGGGTGGTAAGCAGTGTTGAAGGATTACTTGGTTCCCATTGCTTCATGAAGTTTCTTCCAGAACCGGGAAGTAAATTGGGGGCCTCGGTCGGACACTATGACCTTGGGAACTCCATGAAGACTGACGATTCGGAAGATGAAGAGATCAGCAAGTTCACGGCCGTTGTAAGTGGTCTTGACCGGGATAAAATGGGCCACTTTGGTGAGTCGATCTACAATTACCCAGATAGAGTCGTGTCCTCATTTGGATCGGGGGAGACCGGTGATAAAGTCCATTCCGATTTCTTCCCATTTCCACTCGGGAACCTTCAAGGGTTGGAGAAGTCCAGTCGGGCGTTGGTGTTCTGCTTTAACCTTCTGACAGACATCACACTTGGCGATAAAGAATGCGATGTCCCGTTTCATTCTGTGCCACCAAAAGGTGTCTTTCAGATCTTGGTACATTTTGGTTCCTCCGGGGTGAATAGAGTAAGGGGTATTGTGAGCTTCCTCCATAATCACGTTCTTCAGGCCAGGGATGTTTGGAACGCAAAGACGTCCGTTATACCACAAGATTCCCTCTTGGTCAATGGAAATCCAGCCACTTCTTCTTTGCCCATCCGACGCTTGATTCCTTCAATGCTTTCGTGACCAGCTTGTGCTTCCTTAATGTGGTCGTGTAGGGTAGGTCTGTCTTCCATTGCGGCTAAGAATCCGTGACTAACCAGCTCTAATCCGAATTCTTCAAACTCTTGGTACAACAAGGGTTACTCAATTTGTAAGCAGGCATTGAGAGAGCAAGGTTCTCGGCTGAGGGCATCGGCGACTACATTCGCCTTTCCAGGGTGGTAATGGATACAGAGATCATAATCCTTTATCAACTCGATCCATCTTCTCTGACGCATATTTAATTCCCTCTGAGAGAAGATATATTTGAGGCTTTTGTGATCGGTGTAGATGCCACACCGATTACCAATGAGGTAATGACGCCATGTTTTGAGATCATGAACTACTGCGGCTAACTCAAGATCGTGAGTCGGGTAGTTCACCTCATGGGGTTTGAGCTGTCGGGAGAGGTAGGAGATAACTTTGCCTTCTTGCATTAAGACACTTCCAAGACCAAGCTTGGATGCGTCGCAGTAAATCACGAAGTCTTTGGTAACATCTGGCATGGTTAGGATTGGGGCTGAGACAAGTCGCTTTTTGAGTTCCTGAAAACTTTCCTCGCACTTGTCCGTCCATTCAAACTTCTTATCCTTTTTGAGCAATAGGGTCAGGGGTTTGTCGATGCTAGAGAATCCTTCTACAAACTTGCGGTAATAACCGGCTAATCCGAGAAAGGATCTTACCTCGGTTGGGTTGGTAGGGGTTGGCATTCCATGATGGAGTTGATTAGGGATGGGTCGAAAGACAGTCCTCCGGCTGATAAGACGTGACCAAGGAATCCAACTTCTTTGATCCAAAACTGGCATTTGCTAAACTTGGCGTAGAGTTGATGCTTCCTAAGCGTTCCCAGAACAAGTCTCAGATGCTCTTCATGCTCTTCTTCAGTCTTGGAATAGACGAGAATGTCATCGATGAACACCACGACGAACTTGTCGAGGTACTCCATGAAGACTTTGTTCATGAGGTTCATGAAGTAGGCAGGAGCATTGGTAAGTCCGAAGGACATTACTGTGTACTCATATAGTCCGTAACGGGTAGTGAAAGCAGTCTTGGGAATGTCCGATTCCCGAACCTTGAGCTGATGGTATCCTGTGCGGAGATCTATCTTGGAGAAGACTTTGGCTCCATTCATTTGATCGAACAGGTCCTCGATCTTGGGTAGGGGATATTTGTTTTTGATCGTAACATCGTTGAGCTTCCGGTAATCCACACATAGGCGGATGGTGCCGTCTCGCTTGTCGACGAAGATCACGGGTGATCCCCAGGGCGAAGCACTAGGTTGAATCAGACCTTTGCTCAACATGTCATCCAATTGTTTCTTTAATTCTATCAGCTCTTGAGGGTTCATCCGGTATGGTCTCTGGGCTATAGGTGCGGTACCCGGGATTAATTCAATGATGAATTCAATATCCCGGTCTGGGGCCATACCGGGCAGCTCTTCAGGAAATACATCCGGATATTCACAGACGATTGGGACTTGGTCAAGGGTTGGTCCGAAGATACTTTTCTTGCAGTAGGCTTTGGATGAGTGTCTAGTGGCAGTATATTTTACTGGAATTCCTTCATCACTAGATAGGGAAATGGATTTTTGGGCACAATCTATGTGTCCCTTGTACTTGGTCATCCAATTCATCCCAAGTATCACTTCTAAACCTTGGGCTCCTAGTACTATGAGATCGTCTTGGAAGGATACTCCTTGTATAATTATTGGGACATTTTTGCATGATAGGTGGGGTTTAGTGGTTGATCCGGGAATTTGAACTAGCATGGGTCGTCTCATGTTAGTTGATGCCATCCCACTTTTCTTAACGAAGGGTTCGGTAACGAAAGAATGCGATGCTCCGGAATCAAATAAAACTCTTGCAGGAGTGGAGTGGACTAGAAACATACCCATCACAATATCAGGAGCTTCCTCGGCTTCTTCAGCATTGGCGTGGTTCAGATGTCCCCTAGTGACATTGGCCTGCTTCTTGACCATCGGCTTCTTTCCAGATGCAGTTCTGGCTTGAGCTTGGTTGGGCCTGGGTGCATTGGTGCGCTGAGGTGCATTCATCTTGGTAGGGAACTCACGAGAGAAGTGCCCCGGCTTCCCACAAGTGAAACAACCATCTCCAGGAGTGCGAGCTGGGGGATTGGGGCGGGGGTTGTTGTTGTAACCTCCTCCTCCGGAACGGTACTGTGGAGCTGAACGATTGGGGTTGTAGTTGCTGGAGCGATAAGCTGGGGCTGATGCTGGGGTTCTCTGGGGTGGGTTGGCGGTCTTGATGGGGGTGGGTTGCGGTACTTGGGGTTGCTGGGTCCACTCTGTTGCTGTTGCATCTTGTGCTTCCTGGTTTCATAAGCAGCCTTGCGCTTGGACTCCACCATAATGGCGGCATCCACCAGCGCTTCCAAGTCACGGTAGGGTACAACCACGAGGATACTCTGGATTTCCTCATGCAGACCATTCAGAAAATGGTCTCGCTTCTTCTCATCAGTACCGGTGTCTTGAGGGGCATACCTCGCCAAGGTGTTAAATTTGTCGAGATACTCCACCACATTGGAGTTGTTCTGCTTCAGCTTGAAGAACTCATCACGCTTCATTTTGATCAATCCCGTGGGGATGTGAGCCTTGCGGAACTTGGTGGTGAATTCTTCCCAGTTGATGACATGATCAACGGCTTGCATTGCCTTGACGTTCTCCCACCATGCTCTTGCGGGTCCAGAAAGAAAGTGAGTGGCAAGAAGAACCTTCTCATGTTCTCCAACCGCAGCGACTTCAAGGTTGTTCTCGATGGTGCAGAGCCAGTCATCCGCGTCGAGGGGAGCGGTGCACTTGGAGAACATGGGTGGGTTGGTGTTCTGGAAGTCCCTAAGGATTGACCTTGGAGCTTCCTCGCCATGTCCTTCTCCTTCTTCATTGTCGCGGTTTCCCGCGGCGGCTTGAGCGATCTGCCGAAGGGCGGCGGTGTTGGCTTCACTTTCTTGGCGAGCACGCTGACGGTCCTCCAACAAGAGGCGCAGGATCTGGGTCATGTCGGGATCCGGGGGTGGTGGTGGCGGAGGGTTCGGGTTTCGGCGGGTGTCAACCATCTGAGGAAACAAGGTATGAGATAACGAAGCAACTTCGATGAGCAAGATCTTTCCAAGGGGGTAGGGAAGGTGTATGCATGCAAGGGAAAAAATTTAAACGAAAGTTGAAGAAGCAAATCAAGACATTCAAAGAAGCAACCATAAACCATCATCCATACTACCAAAAGGGGTTATAGTCCACAACCATCGCACGGTCACATAAGGACCAACAAAGTACATCGCATCATGCGGGACAACTTAACATAGAACAAGTCTCGGGGGTGCACATCTAGAAATCATCAAGTGGGGCGGAAAGGCCATCAAACGGGGGCTCCTCGGGGTCCTCCTCATCATCCGGAGTGGCCTCAACGGTGTGAAGAGGCTCGGGGTCCTCGGGCGCCTCATTGATGAAGGCGCGGTCATCGTCGTCCTCATCTTCATCATGCCCGCCCCCTATGAGTCCCTCCTCCTCCATGAAGTCATCATCATCGCTGATGAGAGCGGTGTCCTCCTTGCGGATATCCTCACCGTCATCTTGGAGGCTCTCAAGCTTGTCTCGGAATCGCGGAGGGCGGCCTTGAGGTGCATGACCTTGACCTTCAACATGTAGTTGGCATCACGGACGCGGAGCTTCTGCTTCTGCTGGCGGCGGTGCTTGAGCTTGGCCAGCTTCAGGTCCATCTTGAGTCCCTCAAGCTCATGCTTCAGCACTTCGTTCTCCATTCTGTTGGAGTCGAGGCTGAGCTGAGTCTTGTACATCAAGTTCTCCATCTGGGACGCCTGGCGTCCGAGGGGGCAGGTGTAGGGGATCATAGTGGGAATCCCCTCCTCGTTGCGGCGTCCCAAGAAGGCGTGAGGGAGCCTCTTGGCCTCCAACTCGGCACGGTGGTGGAAGACAAGGCGGGAGAGGACTGCTTGGAGCACCCTCACAAGTCCATCCTCCCACGTGCAGTCAAAGACATGGACCTCAATCTCCTCAAGCTGCTTCACATGAGACCCACGGAGTGTGCAGACCACCATCCAGGACATCTCGCCGTCCTTGGTGCACTCCAGCTGTCCTCCCTTCACCTCGGGAAGCAGGCGTCCAACAGCCCGCGACACCTCGATGTGGGCGGTCTCAAACAGGTAGCGGGGCTGATCATAGCCCAGCTGGCGGCTCTCGGTGAACATCGGTGGATCCATCTACACAAAATTTTAAGTTCTTAATTAGTAACATAATCAAAGTGTGCAAAATTTTAAGTGCATAAAGTAAAAACATTAAGGATTAATGCAAGTAGTATTATGTCTAAGAGAAATTAGGGGAGAGACTAGGCATTATTTCAGCATATAGTCATCTCGTTTTTGTATAGAAAATATACTACGCTAACGTCCATGCTAACTAGGGTCTCCTAAGGTCGGGATGGCTCTGATACCAGCTCTGTGGGGACCCCGGACTAAGTGTCCGAAATACCCTGTTATGTATTCCTCTCACGACCCCATGATCAATCTGCCGTGAGAACATAACCGAACTGAATATCCAGATTACAACATCCATTACAAGTACCGAATAAATAGTCTTACAACAATAGGGTCACATGACCCAGTCTTACACAAATGCCACATTGGGCGAGTTCACACAACATAGCAGCGGATACACGTCAACATCGTCGGGCCCAAGTCATGCCTTAGAACACTACAAGAAAAGTTCTGATAGACAACGTCTCAAAATCGTTCGCTAAGGGGTATTTTTCGTCGCCTATGGGCCTAACCCGACGATATGGGTTCTGTTGTGGAAACTGCGTCAGGCAAAGTCCTATGACGATTTTTTCGGTCCGTCGCGCTTGGGCGCCCTTCCGCCACGGAAAATCGGACCGTTGCACAAGTGTTTCCGGAGCCCGTTGGCTGCGACGTCATGCAAGCGACACGTGGAAGACGCGCGTTAGCGCGGTTAACGGCGTTAACCGGCTGAAACCCCGTGGTAGATGGTAGGCCCACACGAGGCCTGCCACGTCTTAAGCGGGCCGGCCCATTAAGTTTGCGGGCCGGGCCAGGCTGACTTAGTTTGACCGGTCAACTATAAGGCTGGGCTGGTCCATTAGTTACGTGGGCGGGCCTAACCTCTAAGGTTATTTGGTCACAACATTAATGGGCCGGCCCACTAAGCATGTGGGCCGGGCCGAGATGCACTCGTTTGACCGGTCAACGGGCCAAAGGGCCGGCCCACAAAACATGTGGGACCCACTTTCC